>NW_006921653.1:10704222-10713887 GCF_000298275.1 Orycteropus afer afer
GCAACTGCAGGGGGCAGAGAAATTCAAGGCTGGCAGGCAGTACACTGGTTGTTGACTCCAACGAAAGACGAATCCAAGATCTCCAGGCTTAGCAGTGAGCGGCTCACTCACGGAAGGTTGTAGTCAGCACACCAGGGTCCTGATCCACAAAAGAATTTCTTTCTTCCCAGGATGTCCCTGGATATCCTGGAAACAGGCCACACCCCTAGGGAAACTCCCCTTGGGCAGATTGGCCACCAGAACACAGTCATACGATCCCATCAGAGGAACAACCACATAGAACTGGGGGCCAGCCAAGTTGACACACAGCTCCAACTATCACAATGTTCAATAAGATGGCATCTACACTACAAAGATTAAAAAAAAAAAAAAAAAAAAAAAGACCAAATGGCATCCTGGCAACACATCCCCCCACTCCAATACTTCCACAACAGAGACAAAAAAACTGACAGAAACAGATATAGATGGTTATGCTGGAACTCTGAGCATCATATGAGGAGATAAAGAATTAGATCAAGTGCAGATTGGAAAGAGAGAAGCAGGAACAGTGACTGGAGAGAGAGAAAAAGCCAGACCTGATGAATTGAGGCCGTTTTGAGGTATACAATGTATATGGCCAAAGAGAAACCAACTTCACATAATCCACATTGAGACAGAGACATGGTATAGGCAGAGCTGGGGTGAAATGAAGTAAGCAGAATGTGAGCTGGATCTGGGAAAAGAAAATGCAGGAAACAGGCAAAAATCTCAGTGGCATGGGTGATTGCAGAGCAAGGAGGGAGTCCGTAAAAGGGCTGAAACTACTCACTACTAGTGTACATTGTTCATTTGGGTTGAAGGCCCACATGAAGTGAAAGGCCTGTGGTGTGGCAGTTGGAGATGCTGGACTTTGAGTGGCCCTCTACTTGATAGAGTCAGGCAGGAACTGGATAATCTGCTATACTCTCCCAGAAATGCACCAGGCCTATTCCAGCAAATTGTAACTACAGAAGTGTTTTCTCTCACTTAACCCATCGCACCTTCCCAGTAGCCAGAAGTGACTCCTCCTTCTGCTCCCAATACCTCAGTGGCTAGGAATGTCCATCCTGTGGCCTCCCACCCACCCAGTTCACTTGCACCTTATCCCCCTACAGGTAGCCACTTGTTGCACTCTAAGCCAATGGAACAAATGTCTGTGGACTATGCAGACCAGTACTCATGTGACTGACAGTTTGTGCTCTCAGGGAATGTAAGATGTGTGCTCCTGTGTCCTCTGCTGTTGGAGATGCACATACATGTGGACCATATGCCAGAAGCCTGATCACTCCATAGGCATCTGCTTCTGCAGATCATGTGACAACAGCTGCTATCACACTTCTGGCTGATCATAGCAGCACTAGCTTCCCCCTTCTTTTCTTTTATTCCACTTTTTCTTCCTTTTTCATTTGTTTATTGTTCCTTCTTCTTCTTTTATTTTTACTCATCTTTGATCTCATTTCTTTCTCTGCCTCATCCAATGGGAAGCAGACATTATTTCTCTGCTAGTGAGTGACACCTGCTATACCTACCATCTACCACCCACCCAAAGAGTGAGTGCCTCCACCCACTCCTGCAATGATAGAAGGTGGACAATCACTGCTCACCTTGCCCACAACTGTTCTTCATGAACAACAAAGACCCCTACCAACATTCCCACCAGTTATTCCACTCAGCAGAGATAAGTGAGGAGTCCCAGTACTGCTAAACTAATGAGCAGAGAAGTACACACCTATGCCCACCTGGATATAGCAAAACAAACAAAAAATCAGAGTGAAACAAACTGGCACATAATCAACAAATAAATACAACTCCAAATGCCTCAGAAACAATGGACAACTTCAAATTAAACAAAGGAATAAGATAAGGTGGTACAAGCAAGTGACTTAAAAAAAAAAAAAATGAAAACTCCCTGAGGAACAGGTAATAGAACTATCCAATAAGCAAATCTATCTGTCTGTCTATCTATCTATCTATCTATCTATCTATCTATCTATTTATCCTTCTAAGAGCTCAAAGAAACCACAAGCAAAATCAAGGGAAATACAAATAACACCCTAGAAGAATTCAGGAAAACAATACAAAAGCAAAATGACAAAAATAAAATAGACAAATAGAAAGCATAAAAAAGAGTAATTAGGGGAAGATTAACACTGAAATTATGGAGATACATTACACATTGGAAGGATAAAAAAGTAGAATTGACTCAATTGAAGAATGGATTGGTGAATTAGAAGACAAATCCCTCCTTTTGCATGAGGAAAAATCAGAAAAAAAGAATGAAGAATAATGAAGGAAGTCTAAGAATTATGGAGACACTATCAAGAAAAAAAGTTCATGTGTGATTTTAATTTCAGAACAGGAGGTGGGGAAAAAAAAAAAAAAAACCCACAGAGGAGAAAACTTCCCTAATATCCTGAAAGATGAAAAGACATCCATCTAAGAAGCTCAACCAACCCCATATTGGATACACCCCAATAGAAAATCACTAAGACATAACATAACCAGATTTTCCAAAGCCAAAGGTAAAGAAAGAATCTTGAGAGCAGCTCAGGAAACCTGAAATGTTACCTACAAAGGGTGACCAATAAGACAAATCCCTAATTTCTCAGCAGGAACCATACAGGCAAGAAAGCAATGTGATGGCATATGCAAAACCTTGAAAGAAAAAAAAAAAAAATAAGTCAACCAAGAATTTTATATCCAGCAAAACTGTCCCTTAAATGCAATGGCAAAAATAAGACATTTCCAGATAAACAGAAATTAAGGCAAATTTTAAAACCAGACCAAACTTGCAAAAATGCTAAAGGGAATCTTTCACCCAGAGAACCAACAGTGGCAGATAACAACCTGATAATAAGACACATCCACAAAAAGAACTCTCAAAATTAAAGTAAGCTTGTAATACTGCAAGAAAAGAACCAGAGGTGTCAGCTTGTAGACAGCAAAAACTACAAAGCAAAAAGAGGGAAAAAAGTGGCATAATTACAAAACTTCCAAATGGAGAGGAATTCAGGACAATATCAATATAGAAAAGATTGTTTCAAACCTAGGAAGATAAAAATTAACTACAGGGTAAACAAATAGAAAATTAATAAGCCTTCCAACCAAAATAAGAAGAAAATCATAAGGACTCGGTAAACACAAAATCATCAACAATGAACCAACCTCACTGCCATCAAATCAATTCTGACTCATAGCAACCCTTCCTTAGGTTTTCTAGGCAGTATCTGTACATAAGTAGATTGCCCAGTCTTCCTTCTGAGGAATGGATGATGGGTTTGAATTGTGAAGAAAATGAAAATAAAATCTGATAACAAAATGAACTCGGCACAGAAAAATACATAGAACATAGAAATTATCAACACCTCAATAAGAAACTCAAAATGATTACAGCAGTAAATTCATACCTATCCTTATTTATGCTGAATGTAAATTAATTAAGGATACCAGTCAAGAGAAAGAGAGTGGCAGTATGGATAAGAAAACAGAATTCATCAATATGCTGCCTCCGAGAGAATCACCTTAGACACAAAGATAAAAGTAAATTAAAAATCAATGGGTGTAAAAAATATCAACATAATAACAAACAAAAAAGAGTAAAAGTGGGAATATTAAATTCTCAGAAAATATACTGCAAGGTGAAACCAGCATAAGTCACAAGAAAGGCAATATATAATGATTAAAAGGTCAATACAGCAAGAGGACATAAGCATAGTGAATATCGATGCACCCAATGAAAATGGCCCAAAATACATAAAGCAAGCATTAACAAAATTAAAAAAAGAAATAAACAACTTCACAACAATATAGGAGACTGTAACACACTACTTTTGATGAGAGAATAGAAAGAAACTCAACAAAGATGCAGAAGATCTCAACAACACAACCAACCAACTTGACATTATAGACATACATAGAACATTTGACTTAACAAAAGCACAATGCACGTTGTTTTCTAGTGCACATGGATCATTCTCCACAATAGACCATATGTTAGCCTACAAAGCAAGCCTCAATAATTTTAAAAGTATCAAAATAATTCAAAGCATCTTTTTTGAACACAACACCATAAAATTAGAAATCAACAGTAGAAAAATCAGGGGAAAAATCAAATGTAAGGAAATTGAATAAACATCTGCTTAAAATCTTCTGGATAAAAGAAGGAGGTCTTGTAGCATAGTGCCTCAGACATTTGATCACTAACCAGAAAGTTGGCAGTTCAAATCCACCAGCCACTCTTCAGAACTAAGACTGGGCAATCTACTTCCATACAGATCTACTGCTTCAGAAACCCGAAGGGGGATGCTGTGAGTTGAAATCAACTTCATGGCAGTGAGGTTTTTTTTTTTTTTTTTTTTTTGCAACAGAAGAAATAAAATGTGGAACAAGAAAATTTCTAGAAGCAAACAAGAATGAAAACACAACATACCAAAATATTTGGGGCACAGTTCAAAAAGCACTGCACACAATACAATTCATAGCAATAAATGCACACATCAAAATAGAAGAAAGAATCAGAATCAATACCTTAACCAAACAACTCCAGCAGCTACAAAGAGCAGCCAAAAAAAAAAAAAAAAAGAAGAAAAGCCTACAGAAGAAAGGATATAATACGCATTAGAGCAGAAATAAATGAAACAGAAATACAATTGAAAGAATCAACAAAACTAGAAGATGGTTCTTTGAAAAGATTAATAAAATTGACAAACTACTAGCAAAAGAAAAAGAAAGAAAAGATGGAAAACCATGCATAAGAAATGAAATGAAATGTAACAACAGAACTAACTGAAATAGAAAAAGATAATAATAGAACACGATGAAGACCTTTTCTCTAACAAATTTGAAAACATAGAAGAAATGGACAAATTTCTAGATATATATGACTTGCCTAAGCTAACATAGAATGAAGTAGAAAATTTGAACAGGTGCATAACAAAAGAAGAAACTGAATAGGTCATTAAAAAACAGCAACAATAACAACAACAACAACAAAAATCCTAGCACAGATAGCTTCACTGGAGAATTGTACCAAACATTCAGAGAAAAGCTGACACCAGTTCTACACAAATTACTCCAGAACACAGAAAAGATGGAATAATTTATTTTATGAAGCAAGCATAACCCTGATATGAAAATTAGACAAAGACAACACTAAAAAAAGAAAATTCCAGAGCAATATCCCTCATGAACATAGATGCAAAAATATTTCAGAAAATCCTGGCCAATACAAAGTCAGCACCATATTGAAAAAATAATGCATCGTGACCAAGTGGTATTCATTTTATTTAGATCTACAACCAATACCCTTGGAAGCAGCAGTGAAAAATCAAACAATGTATTGCACTGGCAAATCTGCTACAAAAGATCTCTTTAAAGTGTTAAAGAATAAAGATGTCCTTTGAAGACTAAGGTGCACCTGACCCAAGCCATGGTACTTTAAAAAATCCTCAGATGCATGTAAGAGCTAGACAATGAATAAGAAGACTGCAGAAGAATTGGTGCATTTGGGTTGTGGTGTTGGAGAATAATATTGAATGTACCATAGCCTGCTAGCAGAATGAACAAATCTGTCTTTGAGTAAGTACAATTGGAATGTTCCTTAGAAGCAAGAATGGCCAGACTCTGTCCTTGTACTTTTGGTAGGTTGCCAGAAGGGACCAATCCCTGGAGAATGACATCATGTTTGGTACAATAGAGGGTCATAAAAAAAGGGGAAGACCTTCAATGAGGTGGATTGACAAAGTGGCTGTGATGATGGGCTTAAACATGGCAACAGTGTGAGGATGGCTCAGGACTGGGTAGTGTCTTGTTCTGTAGTACATAGAGTCACTATGAGTCAGAATTGACTCAATGGCACCTAACAACAGCAACATGCAAGGATGGTTCAACATTAGAAAACAATCAACATAATCCATCACATAAACAAAACAAAGGAAAAGAACCACATTGATCATATTAATCAATGCAGAAAAGAAATTTGATAAAATGCAGCACCCATTCCTGATAAAAACTCTCAAGGAAAAAGGAGTAGAAGGGAAATCCTCAATATAACTAAGGGTATCTACACAAAACCAATGGCCAACATAATTGTCAATGGATTATTGACAATGAGAGACTGAAAGCATTGCCCTTATGACCAGGCACAAGGATGTCCTTTATCACCACTCCTATTCATCATTGTAGGGCTCTGGTAGCATAGTGTCTAAGGCACTTGACTGCCAACCAGAAGGCTGCTGGTTCAAACCCACCAGCCACTAGTGGGAAGGAAGGTTGGGCAATCTACTTCTGTAGTGATGTTGTTGTTGTTGTTATATGCCGTCGAGTCGGCCCCGACTCATAGCGACCCCTCCTTGGGTTTCTGAGGCAGTATCACTATGGAAGTAGGATTGCCCAACCTTCCTTCTGAGGAGTGGCTGGTGGGTTTGAACCGCCAGCCTTCTGGTTAACAGTCAAGTGCCTTAGGCACTATGCTACCAGAGCTTCTTCAAAAACTCAAGGAGGGGTCACTATGAATCAGGTCCGACTTGATGGCAGATAACAACATCAACACTCATCATTGCATTGGAAATCTTAGAGCAACATGGCAAGAAAGCGAAATAAAAGGCATCCAAATTAGTAAAGAAATAGTTAAACTATCCCTATTTGCAAATGATATGATACTATACCTAGAAAATCCCAGAGACTCAGCAAGAAAGCTAATGGAACTAATTGAAAGATTCAGCAAAATGGCAGGGTACAAGATCAACTTACAAATATCAGTCACATTCCTCTACCTCAACAAAAGAAACTCCGAAAAGGAAATAAGGAAAATAATATCATTTATAATAGCTACCAAAAAGATACAATATCTAGGAATAAACCTAACCCGAGATACATAAGACTTATATAAACTAAACTATAAAACATTAGTACAAAAATGAAATAATTGGAAGAATATACCACACTCATTGATAGGAAGAGTTGAAATTGTGAAAATGGCAATACTACTCAAAGTAATCTGTAGATAAAACGAAATCCCAATCAGATTCCTTCAACATTCTTTAAGGAGATTGAAAAACCAGTCATTAATTTTATATTGAACGGAAAGAGACCCCAGAAAAGCAAAGCACTACTAAAGAAGAAAAACAAACTAGGAGGTCACACTTTTCCTGATTTTAAAACCTACCATACAGCCATGATATTCAAAATAGCATGGTATTGGTACAATGATAGACACATAGAAGAATGGAACACAATTGAGAGTCCTGAAGTAGATCCATCCACTTCAGGTGAGTTGATGTTTGGCAAAGGGCTGAAACCAGCAAGTTGGGAAAAGATAGTCTTTAACAAATGGTACTGGCAAACATATATATCCATTTCCAGAAAAATTAAACAAGATCCATACTTCACACTATATACAAAAACTAACTCAGTGAATAAAGACCTAAATGTAAAACCCAAAACTATAAAGATCATCAAAGGAAAAATAGGGGAAAATTTAGGGGCCTTAGTTTATGGCTTCAAAAGACTATAAAATATTAGCCAAAAATTCACAAACAGCAGAAGGTAAACTAGACAACTGGGACCTTCTAAAAATTCAATTCTTTTGTCCATCAAAAGACTTTTCCAAAAGAGTAAAAAGAGAAGCCAAAGACTGAGAAAATATATTTGACAATGACATAGCCAATGAAGGTTTTATGTCAAAAATTCATAGAAAACTCTAACACCTAAAAACCAAAAACACAAAAAATCCAATTAAAAAATGGGTAGAAGACATGAACAGGCACTTCACATGTTGCCAACAAACACATGAAAAAATGCTTGTGATTATTAGTTATGTTGTTGTTGTTGTTGAGTGCCACTGAGGCAGACCTGACTCATAGTGACCCCTTCTTGGCTTTCCAAGGAAGTATCACTATGGAAGTAGATTGTCCAACCTTCCTTCTGAGGAGTAGCTGGTAGGTTTGAACTGCCAGCCATCTGATTAGCAGTCAAATGCCTTAGGCACTATACTACCAGAGCTCCTCATTAGCTATGAGAGAGATGCAAATAAAAAATAATAATGAGATATGATCTTATCCCAGCAGTAATAAAAGTTCAACAAGACAGAAAAGAAATGATGGTGATGGTGAGACTATGGATAGATTGTAACTCTCATACAATGCTGATGGAACATTATAGTGATTTTCCATCACCTGCCATCCCATCACTGGTACCATCAAACAATGTTTGTTTTCATGTATAAACCATGCCTTGAAATTTTATATTAGTGGGCCCAAGCAGTATTTGTAAAATGGTGCAACCATTGTGGAAAATGGTAGCGTGCTTCCTTAAAAAGTTAGAAATAGGATGTTGAAGGAGACCGGCAAGATGGCAGACTAGGCAGAAAGACTGCATAGACCCTCTTCAGCCAAGAAAAGGGAAACCAATTAACACAGACACAGAAGATAATCCTGTACCTCTGAGCCATGAAGGGAAGGATATAGAAGTGGACTAAACCCCAACTAGCAGAAGATTTTGCGTGAAAATACCAAAAAGGAAGACATATGGATCTATGGTCTGGCAGCGATCCTGATGGCACAGACAGCTTGAATATTCTCGAGTGGTGGTAGGACCTAAGAATTAACCAAAAAATCAGCCCTGCTAGCCAGGGAGTACACGGAGGACTGTGCATGTGGCTGGGGAATAAATGGAGAAGGTGAAGAGAAAGGTGGGCTGACTTGTGGACTTTTGCTGGTCCGGAGGGCACTGCTATTTTAAAGGTTTAAAAGCAGCTTCACCATTTTGGATATTTAAAGAGACAGTGCTCTCACAGATTCCTGGGGATTATGAACATGTTCAGCTTTCCAGCAACCCCAAGGACATTCTGGACCCCGCAAGACTGAAAAGGTATGACATTCCTCTTGTTACTCTTACACCCCACACCCACTTGGTGAATTGATGTGCAGCCATCCCCCACTCTTACCTACCTTCTGTGCCCACAAAAACTCCATCACAGTCTGTGTGCTCAGACGGAACCTGGGTGCCCTGCCCTGTCCTCCACAGATTCTTTTTTTTTTTTTTTCTCTTTTTTTTATTTTTCCATTTTATTTCCTGGTGATTAGTTTGCTTGTATTTGTCTGTTTTAAAACAACTATTATTATGAATACTTTTGTCCTTATTATTATTATTCTTAATCTTCCCCTCCTAGGTCCTAGTTTTCAGAATTTTTTCTTTTCCCTGTTCCTGGTTGAAACTTTTTTCTATTTTAAATTTAAGGTGGTTGCTTTTTCTTTTTTCATTTTACTTTTCCTTTTTCCCTTTTTTTCTCATGGTTAACCCATTCCTTTTTTTTTCTTTTTGCATTTTTCCCATTTTTTTCTTCATTATTTTGCTTTTCTACTTTTTTCTCTTAGTGCCCTATCCCCAGATATTGCAGGTTTTCTTGTTTTTCTTCTTCTTTTTCCCTTTTTTTGGCTACAGTTCCTGTATGATTACATGGTGTGTTTTTTGTCCATGTGCTTTTAGTTTTTTGATGGTTATTCAATTGTAATTTGTGTCTAACTGAGTGGGAGACAATAACAGTCCTCATAAGACACAATTACACACACACCTCCTGCAACTTCACTTACTGAGCGGGAGCCACTACCTCCTTCTTCACCAAAGGGCCAATGGAAAAAACAAAAAAA
>NW_006921653.1:10720122-10739051 GCF_000298275.1 Orycteropus afer afer
AGGGAGACAGCTCAGGGGGCAGGAGTCCATGGAGGGATGGACACAGGGAAGAAGTAACTATGGGGAGGAAGAGGAAGGGGAGCTGTTGCATTGTGGTAAACTGTGGTCAATATCATGAGACAAAGTATATGTGAACTGCTGTATGGAAAGTGAATTTGCTTTGTAAATCTTCACCCAAATCTCAATTTAAAAAAAAAAAAAAAGTTAGAAATACCATTTGATTAAGCAATCCTGCCATTAGGTATGTATCCTACGGAAAATATACCTGGGATATGGATAGATACATACACACCCATTGTGATGGTTGCGGTTGTATGTCAATTTGACAGGGCCAAGGTGGTTTGGCAATAATAATGTATTCAACCCCATGATGAAATCTGATATAATGTAATCACTCCCATTATGAGATCTTCTATAAGCAGCCAATCAGAAAGGGGATTTCCTCTGGAGTGTGGCCTGCTTCTAATATATATATATATATGGACATTTGTACAAAGCTCTGTTTTTTTTTTTTTTTTTTTTTTGCTAAATCTGGATCCTACATCTGACTCATCATCATCTGATCTCTAATTCTCTGGACTTGAACCACCTGCCTGCCATAATATCTGATAAGTTTGTGATTATTGCCTTCAAAACCTGTGAGTCAGCAGCCTGTCATCTTACCTGCCCATCAGGTTTGTCAGGTCTTGCTGCTGTGTGTGCCAGGAGAAGCCTCCAGGCTGATGTCTGATTCATGGATTTGGGACTTGCAGTCTTTAGAGCTGTGTGACTCATTTCCTTGAGATAAATCTCTCTCTCTCTCTCCCTCTCTCTCTCTTCCTCCCTCAGTTTCATTGATTTTGCTACTCTAGAAAACCCAGCCTGACACTCATGTTCATTGTAGCACTATTCACAATAGCAAAGAAATGTATACAAGCTAAGTGTCTATCAATTGATGAATGGTTAAACAAACTCTGGTACTTACACACAATGAAAACTATGTAACATTAAAAAATATGAAGAAGATTCATGAAATGCCTTATAACATACATGAACCTGGAGGACATTATGCTCAGTGAAATAAGTCAACCAGAAGATGCAAATATTGTATGGGCCCACTAATATGAAAGGTCAAGGAAAGGTTTATAAATGAAAACAAACATTGTTTGATGGTACCAGTGATGGGATGGAAGGGGATGGAAAATTGCTAACTAAATATGACACACATGTTAATTTTGGTGAAAGGAAAGGCAATATACAAAAAGGGGGTGACTAGCACAATAAAACTAAGGAAAAGGAAGACATGGAGAGATGTACATGAATTATATACAAAATAGGTAAACACTATTACATATACAATCTGTATTATCAGTAATAGTAAACATAAATCTCTAAGTGGATACATAGGTAAACAGGCAAGATGATCATCAGGTAGTAGTAGGCAAACAGTACTATACCCATGGACTTATATTGGTTTGGCAGATGATATTTCTGTATACATATTCATATGTTCTGTAACAAATATCCATGTATATAGTAGAGCAAACAGGGGGCAAAGATTTGATAAATTCTTAGCTATAAGCAAACATTTTGAAACAATGAGTTGCTAGGCCTGAGGGCTCAGGACCATAGTCACGGGGAACATCAGGGTCAGTTGATATAACATAGTCATAAACATAGTCCATAAAGACAATATCCTGCTTTCTACTTTGGTGAGTGGTGACTAGGATCTTAAAAGCTTGTGAGCAATCATATAAAGGGCAACTATTGGTCAATCCCCATACAGAGCAAAGAAGGGTGAAGAAAATCAAAGATGCGTAGTAACAATTAGTCCAAGGGACAAGTGGAACATGTGAACCTCAGCTTCCATGACCCTGAGACAAGAAGAACTAGATAGAGCCTGGCTGCCACTGCCATCCACTTTAAAAGTTATCACTGTAGAAAGTAAAGGACAAAGTGAGAGAAAAATGTGGAACAAAACTCAAGAAAATTAAAAAGGACCAAATTTACTGGTCTGATAGAATCTGGTGGAACCTTGAGACTATGGCACTTAGTCACCATTCAAGACTGGAACCCACAACTTTCAGCCAAACAATAGACAGGCCTATGGGTGAACCATAACACCACAGAGATAGCTACTCCTTAGAACAGTCCACCACATAAGATCCAAAGGTCAGCATCTGCCCAGGGACAAAGAGCAGAAGACAGGAATGGATAGGAAAGAAGAATAGAAATGGTAAACACAAGGAAGAAGTGGGAAGAGTACTGTTACATTGTAGGGATTACATTAATGTCATGGAACAAAACATGTAAGAACAGTTGAATGGGAAACCAATTTGCTCTGTAAACTTTCACTAAAATCACAACAAAAAATAAATAAAAATATTTCAACATGTGAAGAATCAAACAAACAAGACTATGAAGCATAAGTAAGAGTTAAAATAGCTGATCTCAACAAATGTAAACAAGACATAGATGTTGGAAAAAGCAAAACAGGACTTTGTTGCCGTTGTTGTTATGTGCTGTCAAGTCGGACCCGACTCACAGTGACCCCCTCCTTGGGTTTCCAAGGCAGTATCACTACAGAAGTAGATTTCCCCATCTTCCTTCCAAGGAGTGGCTGTTGGGTTTGAACCACCAGCCTTCTGGTTAGCAGTCAAGTGCCTTAGGCACTATGCTACCAGAGCTCCCTACAACAGTGTTTAGAAATATATTTGGTGATTTAAACAAAAAGATAGTTATAATCAGTGGAGAATCAGAAGAAAAAAGTGAAAACTGTTGAAAGTGAACAAAATCGATAATCCAGCGATTAACACAATACAAGACAAAAATTCACTGTAGTGGTTTATAGAAAATTGAAGACTTGGAAACAAAGATTATTGAATGTGATGAGAGGATAATAGTGAATTTATACTTGAAGCACTGAGAGAATAAATGATTTGAAAAACAGGAACTGTTTATTTTAAATCATTTATTCTTTCCATTGTCTAACAAAATGGAACGGTAGAAAATACCTATAATAAAGTTCCAGAAATAGAGGAGATTGGAAGGGAAAGATTTGAAGAAATAGTGACTAAAATTTTCCAAATTTGATGAAAAATATTAATATTCACATTCAACAATCTATAAAGACCCAAAGTATAATGAATACACAGATAAACATACTACATCTTGGAAAAGTGTTGAAAATATAGCTGACTTCCCACTAGAAACAATGGAAGCAAGAAGACAATGGAATGATATATTTAAAGCACAAAGAGAAGAAGTAAAGCAGGAATTTTATGCACTAGAAAAATGTCCTTAAAAATAAAGTTGAAATAAAGCATTTTAAGAAAAACAAAATATAAATATCTACCACCAAAAACCACTATAATCAAAATTATATTAATTTTGTTAGAATGGATAAAGGGAATTGATTCCTGATGGAAACTCAAATATCCGTGAATGAATAGACAGTGCCAGAAATGGTAATAATATAGCTAAATAGAAAATACATTTTCCCATTTCCTAATTTTTCAAAGAAATGACAATAGACTGTTTCAGCAAATATGATAATGAACAGAGGGGTTTACAACATATATAGAAGTAAAATATATGACAATTTTAGCACAAAAGATAGGAGAAATAAAATGGAAGCATATTGTTTTTACAATTCTTACCTTATACAAAGGGGTGTAATATTAATTCTAAATAAACCAAAACCAAACTTGTTGTCATTGAGTTGGTTCCAACTCATAGGGACCTCTCTTTGGGTTTAAGAGGCAGTATCGCTATGGAAGTAGATTGCCCAGTCTTCCGAAATTCCAAATATTCTTCTGTAAATTAAACATGCATATTCTTTCTTTCTTTTTTTTTAAGCCATAGAGAAGCCACTGAAATAAACTAAAAGATACAGTTTAGAAGCTAATAGTAGCAGTAGACTTGTATACTAACATGTTAATGATTACTTTACATGTTAATGCACTAAACACTATTTAAAAAACGTATTTTGTTAGAATGAATGTAAAAATCTAGACCCAATTATATGCTGTCTCTAAGAGACAAACATTGAGTGTGAAAACACAGATACCTCAAAATTTGCACAATGAAAACGAGATATTAAAAAAAAATTTAGTGGTTCTATTGATATCAGGCAGTGTAGAATTCAGAAAATCAGGAAAAGACCAATTTCTGGGGTTAAAGAAGGATATTTCATATTGACAAAAGGGTCAATTCATCAAAAATGTATCAGAAGCATACATATGTGTGCAGCAGAAAACACAATTTCAAAATATATGAAGCCAAAACTGATAGAAATAGAAAATTGAATCCAAAAACTTGTTTGGAGATTTTAAGAATGTTCTTTCAGTAAATGCCTGAGCAAGCATACAAGACAAATTAGAAAGGATATAAAATATTTAGATACCTAATAAATTTAACCTAATTAGCATATAAAGAACATTACAGTCAATAATAAAAATTCTTTTTCAAGTGCACATGTATCTTTCATAATGATAGACCACACATTGGATGGTTAAAACAAGTTTCAACACATTTCAAATAATTCAAATCATACTGAGATTATTCTCTGACCAGAATGGAATTTTATTTACATCAACAAAAAGCATTCTGGCTGTACATCCTCAAGGCAGCTTTGTCCATTCTCCTAGCAGTCCATGCAACATTCAATATTCTTCACCAACACCATAATTCAAATACATCAATTGTCCTGCAGTCTTCTTTATTCATTGTCCAGTTCTCATATGGATAAGAAGTGATTGAAAATACTATGGCTTGGGTCATGCACACCTTAGTCTTCAGAATGATACCTTTGCTTCTTAACACTTTAAAGAGGTCTTTTGTAGTGGATTTTCCCAGTGCAATATGAAGTCTGATTTCTTGGCAGCTGCTTCCACGGGTGTTGATTTTGGATCCAAGTAAAATGAAATTTCCTGACAACTTCAATCTTCTTTACATTTATCATGATGTTACTTATTGGTCCAGTTGTGTGGATTTTCATTTCCTTTATATTGAGGTATAATCCATATTGAAGGTTGTAGTCTTTGATCTTCATCATTAAGAGTTTTAAGTCTTCTTCACTTTCAGCAAGCAAGGTTGCGTTATGGCAGATTGTTAATTTGACTTTCTCCAATCCTGATGCCACATTTTTCTTCATATAGTCCAACTTCTCAGATTATTTGCTCAGCATACAGATTGAATCAGTATGGTGAGAAGACACAACCTGGACACACACCTTTCTTGACTTTAAACTACACAGTATCCCCCTGTTCTGTTTGAACGACTGCCTTATGTATAGCTTAGGTTACTCCTAAGCAGAGTTAAGTGTTCTGGAGTTCCTATTTGTCACAATGTCAGCCTTAATTTGTTTCAAAACAAACAGTCGAGTGCCTTTACATAGTCAATATAACACAGGTAAACATCTTTCTGGTATTCTTCGCTTTCAGTCAAGAACCATCTGACGGACATCAGCATTGATATCCCTTGTTCCATGTCCTCTTCTGAATCTGGGTAGA
Organism: Orycteropus afer afer; assembly: GCF_000298275.1. Classification (NCBI taxonomy): domain Eukaryota; kingdom Metazoa; phylum Chordata; class Mammalia; order Tubulidentata; family Orycteropodidae; genus Orycteropus; species Orycteropus afer. Next base: position 10,725,615 of record NW_006921653.1, read on the forward strand.
ATTTTTGGCAGTTCCATTTCAATGTACTGCTGCAATTGTTTTTGAATTGTTTTCAGAAAAATTTTAATTGTATGTGATATTAGGATATTGTTTGATAATTTCCATATTCCGTTCAATTACCCTTTTTTCTGAATGGTTACAGACATGGATATCTTCCAGTTGATTGGCAAGGTAGCTGTCTTCCAAATTTCTTGGCACAAATGAGTGAAGGTTTTCATTATTGTATCTATTTGTTCAAACATTTTAGTGAGTATTCCATCGATTCCTGGAACTTTTTTTTTTTTTTTTTGCCAATTCCATCAGGGCAGCTTGGACTTCTTCCCTCAATATCTTTGGTCCTTGTTCATATGCTACCTCCTGAAATGGTTGAACATGGGCAAATTGTTTTTGGTACAATTCTCTGTGTAATCTTTCCATTTTCTTTTGATGTTTCCTGCATTATTCAATATTTTGCCCGTAGAATCCTTCAATATGGCAACTCAAGGGTTGATTTTTTTCTTCATTGTTCAGCTTGAGAAATGCTGAGTGTGTTCTTCCCTTTTGACTTTCTAACTCTAGGTCTTGCATATTTTGTTATAGTACTTTGTCCTCTTGAGCTGCCCTTTGAACTCTTTGTTCCCTTTGAACTCTTCTGTTCAGCTCTTTCTTCTTCCATTCACTGTAACTACTCTCCATTGAAGGGAAAATTTCAGAGTCTTTTCTAACATCTATTTTGATCTTTTCTTTCTTTCCTGTCTTTTTAATGACCTTTTATTTTCTTCACATTCTATTTCCTTGATGACATCCCACAGCTCATCTGGTCTTTGGTTACTGGTGCTCAATGCATCAAATCTGTTCTTCAGCTGGTCTTTAAATTCAGGTGAGTTTTACTCAAGGTCATAATTTGGCTCTCATGTTCTTGTTTTAATTTTCTACAGCTTTGACTTGAACTTGCATATGAGCTGTTAATGTTCCAGTCTGTTCCACAGTAAGCACCTGGTCTTGTTCTGACTGATGATAGTGAGCTGCAGCATTGTCTCTTTGCACAGATGTAGTCAATTTGATTCTTTTGTATTCCATCTGTCAGAGTCCTCATGTAGACTGACCATTCATATTGTTTAAAACTGGTATTTGCAATGAAGAAGGTGTTGATTGGCAAAATTCTATTATATGATCTCTGGTCTCTTCTCTATCACCAAGGCCAAAAAGTAGATTTGGAAAATCTCTAAATATTTGAGACTTGAGCAACACATCATTTACTAAAGAAGAAATAATAAGTGATATTAGAACATATCAAAGTCAGATGACTCAGCTAAAACTGAGATAAGAAAGATATTTATAACGTTTGATACCTATTTGAAGATAGTAGGTATTTAAAATCAATAATATAAGCTATCAACATTTAGAAGTTAAAATTAGGAGATCATATTTTAATAAGGTTAGCAAAAAGAAAGAAGCAAAGAAATGAAGGAAAATTAATTACTTAGAAGAAATAATTCAGAAATTAAGGAAAACAAAAGTTAGTTCCTTGAAATAATCACTAAATTGATATACCACCAAGTAAAATGATAAAAAAAGAAAATGAAAATGAAAAAAAAAAGGGAGAGTGAGAGATAAAAAATGCCCATTACCAGTAATAGGAATAAAAGGGTGAATCTTACTTCATAGCTTACAATTAGAACTAACTATATACAAAAAACTTTATTACAGTATATTTAAGAAATAATATGATTAAATAATATGAAAAATGTCTTAAAGAACTCAAATAACCAAAATTTATTCAAGAAAATATAGACCTTATGTACGTAATAGCTTTCAGTGTATGAATGAATTTCAATAAATAATTTAAAACTTTCTACAAATAAAAATCCAAACTCAGATAGCTTCATTTGTGAGTTCTATGAAGCACATAAGAAATAATACCAAACTTACACAATCTCTTTCTGACTGTAGAGTTGAAAGGAAGAGTTCTCTGTATGCAATCATTATAATTCTGATACTGAAAGTAGACGATGATAATACATGAAATAAAATTATATGCCAATATCTCTCATAGACTTAGATTAAGATATTTTAACAAAATATTAACAAATTTAGTGCAATGATAGATGCAAATAATACATGTTGAATAAGTGGGTTTAGTTCATTATGCAAGGTTTATTAACATTTGAAAATTATTCATAAGAAAGCAGAAAACTCATATGATCATCTCAATAGACACGGAACATATTTCATAAAATTCAACCTCAAATAATAATTTTAAAAATAAATATTCCCACAAAACTAGAAATGAGACCATAAAGAGAAAATGATAAATAGTCTTTGTTAAATTTTCCTGCACTTCAAAGAATTAAGGAAGTAAATAGGTAAGCCACAGGCTGGAAGAAAATATTCCTAATAAATATGTCTGATTAAAGACTTGCATCCAGAATATTAAAAGAAGTCTTAAAACTTAAGAGCTAAAATACAACAGTATGTTTTTAAATGGGCTAAGTACTTAAATAGATACTTTAAAAAGGAAATATAAAAATAATCAGTAAGCCCATGGAAATATACTTCTTTTCATTAGTTATCAGAGACATGCAAATTAAAACCATTATGAGATAACACTGTACAACCACTAGAATGGTTAAAATTAAAAATATTAACCAGAGCAAGTTTGGTGAGGATGTGGAGGAACTGAAATTCTCTCATATAACTCGAGTGATAACATAAAATGGTATTAATTTTTTTGAATAACTTGTAGTTTCTAATTCACCTACTCTATGGAACTGCAACTTCACTCTGAAATACTTAAGAGAGTAAATATTGTGGCATATTGCCACAAAAAGATTTGTATAGAAATATCTATAGCCAATTTATTCATAATAGTCCAAAACTGATAAAACAACAAAAATTTCCATCTAGGGTAGGATGGATAAACATATTGTCACATTGTTGTTGTTGTTGTTATGTGCTGTAGAGTCAGCCCTGACTCATAGCAACCCCTCCTTGGGTTTCCGAGGCAGTATCACTAAGGAAGTAGATTGCCCAACCTTCTCTCCGAGGCTGGTGGGTTTGAACTGCCAGCCTTCTGATTAGCAGTGAAATGCCTTAGGCACTAGGCTCCCAGAGCTCTTATATTGTCACATATCATAAAATAACTAAGTAATTTATTTGAAAATGGAACGAACTACTGACAGACGCATATGACTGGATCTCAAAAATATGCAGAGCAAAAATAAGTCAGACACAAAAGAATACATACTTTATGGTTGCATTAATATGGCATCCTGGGGGATGGCCTCAGGCCTTAGGCAGTCACCTGCCACACCCAAGGCTGGCGGTTCAAACCCACCAGCCACTCTCCACCAGGTAGCCAGGCCATCTCTTTGGGAGTCCTGGTGGCGTAGTGCCTAAGGCACTTGACTGACCAAAAGGCTGGTGGCTCAAACCCACCAGCCACTCATCGGAAGGAAGGTTGGGCAATTTACTTCCGTAGTGATACTGCCTTGGAAACCCAAGGAGGGGTTGCTATGAGTCGGGTCTGACTCGACGGCACATCACAACAACAACGACAACAACAACAGAACAGGTAATGCCATATTAATGGCATTCTTGGACGGGTGAAAGGTGCTCTGGTGGTGTAGTGCCTAAGGCATTTGACTGCTAGTCAGAAGGTTAGCAGTTCAAACCCACCAGCCACTCTGCAGAAGGCAGACTGGGCAATCTACTTCCATAAAGATTTACCACCTCAGAAACCCAAAGGGGGTCACTATGAGTGAGAATCAACTGGATGGCAATGAGTTATGACAGGTAAAACTAAGTTATGGTTATAGAAATTAGAACAACAGTTGTGTCTTTATAGGGTTGAAAGGATTGACAGAGGAAGGGTGAGAAGGAATTTTTTGGAACAGTACAATTACTCTGTACTGTAATAGAGTTTGGCTATGTGGATGGATGCTATGTCAAAACTCTCAATAAAAACCAGTGGCCATTAAGCTGAGTCTGACTCATGGTGACCGCATGTGTGTCAGAATAGAATTGTGCTCCATAGAGTTTTCAATGGCTGATTTTTCAGAATTTGATAGCCATGCTTTTCTTCTGAGGAACTTCTGCATCCACTCAAACCTGTAACCTTTCCATTAGCAATTGAGAGAGCCTTAACTGTTTGTATCACCCTGGTACTGGTGTAAAAATCCATCAACCTATATATGTAAGATCTGTGCATTACACTGTATGTAAATTATTTCTCAAAATTTTATCTATACTTGCATCTGTGTATGTACACACACTGTTACATTATGAAAATTTGTATAATACTAGTACTGGAAGGGGTCACATATAATATACATAATCTTCCTTTCAAATTATTATAACTTTTCTTCAAACAAAATCTTATCAGTAAACTCAATATGTAAAAGCAGAACTGCTCATATTGAAAGAACAAAACAATGCATTCCTCTTCTTTCTTACCTACTCTTTGAGAAAATTGTGAACTTTTGTCTTGTATTCTTATTTAGAATTTAGAAATGGCTAAGCAAGTGCTTTGATAACTGAGACTATGGTTTGAAATGCCTTCTTCTGGCTGACTATGAGATTGTGGTAGACAGAATTCTAAGATATCCCTCAGGATTTGTACCCACTATCATGTTGTTTTACGTAGGTGCCATGGTGTCATTTCTCACTCATAGAGATCATGTGACAAAATAGACTTTCCCCAAATGGGTTTTCTTGGCTATAATCTTTACAGAAGGTAAAGACAGGTCTTTCTCCAACAGAGCCACTGTTGAACAGAGTCAGTATAATCTCTGAGGTGATGGATACAATAAAATATTACTCTAATGATTAGTTTATATTGTAAAGCACAATTGATTTAAAACCCTTTGCCATTGAGTAGATTGTAACTCACCACAACCTTGTAGGAGAGTAGAACTGTCTGTCCTGTATGATTTCCAAGGCTGTGATCTTTAGGGAAGCAGACTGCCACATCTTCCTCCCGTGGAGCAACTGGTGAGTTCAAACTGCCGACCTTTTGGTTAGCAGATGAATGCTTTGACCAAGATTCCTTACGATTGACTTTAAGAAAGGGAAAATATCCTCTGTAGGCCTGACCTAGTCAGTGAACCTTACTTAGTAAGGACAAGATTCTTCCTGGTAAAAGAGGTTAGAAACCCAACCAAAACCAAACCCACTGCTGTAGAGTCAGGTCTGACTCATAGTGACCCCTCCTTGGGTTTCCTAGGCCATATCACTACGGAAGTAGATTGCCCACCCTTCCTTCCGGGGAGTGGCTGGTGGGTTTGAACCACCAGCCTTCTGGTTAGCAGTCAGATGCTTTCGGCACTATGCCCGAGAGTAATTTCACAGGAGATTCTCCATCGTGGGTTTTAAAGATGGAGGAGAACAATTGGTTGGGAGTTGTTCCTCGCTGACATTCAGCATTAGTGACCTTAGTCCTACCATTGCAAGGAAATGAATTTGGCCAGCAATGTGAATAAGCGTGGAAACAGAGTCTACCCCTGAAGCTCTAGAAAAACACAGTCTGAGGAGTCCCTTGATGTTAACCTTCTGAAACATTGAGCAGAGAACCCAGACATGCTGTGCTGGGACTGCTGACGTGTAGAATTGTGAGCTAGTAAATAAGTATTTTTAAAAGCTGAAAAATGTGTGGAAATATGTTACACAGCAATATAAATATTACAGAGATCTTTGATAAATAACATAACCATTCAGTTTTCTCATCACTGGAATGACAAGAATAGTAGTACTTCCTTCATTTTTTTGAGGATTAAGTAATTTAAAATAAAGCACTTAGGTGGAGTGCCTGTTCAATAAATGTTAGTTGCTGCCTCTTTGTATTGTTCTGAAAAATTGGTGAAATAATATCTACAAAGTAGTAAGCCAAGTGCCTGGTACCTAGTAACTCCATAACCTCATAATAATCTTGTCAATACTATCATTGTTTCGGAAGAAAAATTTGAAATGGAGTCTCCTTAGAATTTTCAGTGTTCTACATATTCCTTACTTTAAAGCATCTTTATTTTGGCTGAAACTAATAACCTTAAAATGAGCATGATCTTTCCCTAGTCTCCAAAAATGGGTTGTTAACATCCAATTCTTGGGACCATAGGTAGATCTTAGAAACTTTCCTTTCTAAGGGAAATAATACTCATGAAACAAAATCGTGCATCATGCATTTGAGTGATGATACTTCCATAGTGCTCTTGGGGTCCTTTCATTTTCATAAAGGTGACTATAACCTCATACTAAAAATCAGTTTCTCTTTTATTACGCTGGCAGAGAAGGAACACTGTTTTACCATAAGCCCAAGGAATGTAATTTAAGGACTTTCCAAATGAACAGAATGCTTGATATCAAGTGTCAAATTACTTAAGATCCGCAGTAACATATGAATCACAGAAACATTTTTATCTTTTTACTTGTATTTTATTCAGAGAAATCAGGGCATTCCTTTCTATCAGTTGCTATTCTCAAGTATTCAAATGTAACAGCTTACTTGAAGGGCAAACTTGACTGAATAAATTAGGGTTCCTGGTTTAAGAAAAAAAAAAACAAAACTTACATTAAGACTCATGATTGAATTCACACTATTTCTGAAATGCAAGCACACATTTCACTGTCACTGTCTGCCACCTTACAATAACAGAAAACATCTGTATAATGGCCTATAACATTACACAGTACATTACAATTAGAAATTTGCTGAAGTGGTGGATTGGGGGTTTATTTATGGTCCATGAAACAAAAGATTCTATGAGCTTCTCATTAAAATGTAATAGTTTAAGAAATAAAATAAATATTTGAGTGCAACAATTAAATTTTAAATGATATTATCACTTTCTCAGAACAGTCAAAAAGTTGAAATATTAATGTTAACAGAAACCCATTTCTAGTTGCTTGGAAGTCTGTTACTGGGGTGGTAAAGAATGGCAGGGGGTTATGGAAAACATATCATGCTTCCTAGGTTAATATAACTCTATAACTGGGTAAATTTCTTCTAATTGCACCCAAAATCAAGTCTCTGCAGGTTGTGGTGAGAGCAAATAAATTTCAAAATCGTTTTTTTAAAGACAGGCAGAAAAAAAAAAAAAGATCTTTTGCTATGCTGCCATGAAAATTGACAAGTTTGAGTAGCACCAATTCATAAACCATTTCTAATAGGAGTCATCAAAGTTACCCCACAAAAATCTCCATGTGTGAGAGCAAATAATTACAGTTCATGAACAACACGTACTTCATATCCAGATTACAGGTAATTGTATACACATTTAAATTTGTTTATTTTGCATGCATAATCTCATATTCATGAAGATAATTTAATCATTTGTACCTAATGTGTAGGAAAATTATGATGTCTAATCATGCACCCAGATTTCTTGAAGTTTTGCCCTGCTGTGGGAAAAATCTGTGTCATGCCAGACAAAAATCTTCCATTTAACTTTAGAAGTAGAGAAAATCAAAAGAATAGCAACAACAAACAACTTCTTAAGTGACATAGTGTTTATATTTACTATAGAAAAATACATTGGTTTTTATTGCAATTGCAAACTTTCCTGTGAATTCCCATGTCATTGTATTCAAAGAAATCTGCACTATTTATAATCCTAAAAACTGGATTGATAAAATTGTGCTTCTCCTATTTTTTTACATAAAGTTTTGAAAGTCAAACCTAAATGTCTACTCTTTTATTTAATATTAGAACAAACTACTCTATATTAATGGATAATTTAAAACATACAATTATAAACAGTGATTATGTTGAAATCAATATCTTTGAAAACTCCTTGCATTCATGAGGATTGTTCAAAATATATTTCCACAGAAGATTTATGTTTTCTGTTTTGGCTTCTGGTTGGTTTTGTGAGTAAGCTTAGGTTTCCTCCAAGCAAGTCTAAAGAGACACAGGAATTCTGGTAACCCTGCAATGAAACATGCGTCATTTATAATGATTTTCCACATGATTATCCCAAATACCCATGGAGTAGCATAAAGCTGTTCATCAATGGGAGCTCTGGTAGCATAGTGGCTAAGACGCTTGCCTGCTAACCAGAGGGCTGGCGGTTTAAACCCACCAGCCACTCCTCGGAAGGAAGGTTGGGCAATCCTACTTCCGTAGTGACACTGCCTCGGAAACCCAAGGAGGGGTCGCTATGAGTCGGGTTTGACTCGACGGCACATAACAACAACAACAACAACAACCACAGACAACAGAAAGGATCAGTGCCACAGTACTATGTGCTGGCAAGGAGGACCACACTGTCCATATGGTTGCAATGCACTATCAAGATATGCTATCATCATAGTTTCAGAATCTTGTTTTCAGAGAGAATATTGAGATCATAGACTGGTGCTTAGATTTGGATATACAGCCTAAGATAATGGACTACCATTTACTACTTATTTTAGACAGATATTCCTAAACAAGTAGCATATTTGAGCTAGCCACTCAGAAATTTGGATTTTTAAAACTTCTTTTGCTTATTCTGAATTTGACATAGCATAAGGAGAATATTTAATATAACAGATTCTGGATTTATTAATAGAGAAGAAGAGGCATCTTAATTGTCAGGCAGAAACACGGCTGGCCAGGTAGGTAAATGACTAAGCTGGAGGGATTATAAGAACTGGTTAAGCAAGGAAGCATCTGACCAGAGCACATACCAAACCCCAGCACGTAACCCTTACTAACAAAGACCCCAGCACCTGACTCTTACTAGAAAGCCCCCAACCATTTCCTGCCCACTATGTTAATGAAGTACTTCAACTCTGCTTCCTGCCCCCATGCTAATAGGTGCTTTAACCTTATTGGTTCCTGTAACACATACCCTGCTCTCTATCTGGTCCTCTAAGAACCAGGAAGAAAATCACAATAAAAAACCCTTTCTTTCACCTGGGCATTGCGACTTCTCCAGCCCCTTTCAGGGACCTGTGAACCTCACCCGGGGGCACAGAATAAAACTTTCCTTAGTCTACCTTTTGCGTCCCTTCTCCTTTTTGCCGCAACTTTACATTTATGATTTGGAGAACAAAGAACAGACAAAGGGAAAGAGGGAAAGGGGGATGAAAGGGATGGAAAGAATGAAGAATGACAGAAGGAAAAAAAGAAACTAAAGAAGGGAGAAAGGGAAAAAGGAAAAGGAAGATGCAATTGGAATAATTTAATTCCTTCAAGATCACATAAATAAGATGTGGGAAACACGTATGTTGAAAATATCTCTTTGCACCATTTGTCTAAAACTTAGCAATCTTTCCAGGAAAAATGTGTGATATATGGAAAACCTGCCACTTTTTTTTTTTTTTTTTTGTTCCTCCCCACAGTCATTGTTCTACTTCATAGGTGAGGCACCAGCTTTAGGTAAGGTTTCTACAGATGGCATACTTATAATCTCTTATTCTGGAATTAATTTGGATTCCAAATGAGAAGGGGAAAATAACTTTCTGTAAGTGCTTCAATGATCAATGACTTGGCACTGACTTGGTTTCTGTGCTTAAGATGTCTTGTACTTATATGTTAGGTGTGATATTCCTTTTAAAAATAATGGCATCTACACTAAACTCAGAAAACAGCTTCATCTTTTTCATTTTTAAGCACAGAACTGAAAAACAAACAGAAATCTAATATACAACAACAACAACAAATCAATACACATTCTTTTGATGGTAAAACTGGTAACCAAGAATTTCACACACAAAAGCATTTGGTGAATTAGGGAGCTCTGGTAGCATAGTGCCTAAGGCACCTGACTGCTAACCAGAAGGCTGGTGGTTCAAACCCACCAGCCACTCCTCGGAAGGAAGGTTGGGCAATCTATCTGCAGTGATACTGCCTCGGAAACCCAAGGAGGGGTCGCTATGAGTCGAGTCTGACTGAATGGCACATAACAACAACATTGAAAATTCAATCTGCCCCATTTCCTCCACTCCTGTTGCTGATTCCACACATCCTGCTGTACTTTTGCTTTATACAATAAGAGGTATAATTTGCTTACTCTGTATATGGTTCATGTCTATCTATTCATTTAGAATACAGTTCCCTAAGGGGTTTATTTGGACAATGATAAATTGCATGTAGACAGATTGACTCAATGTTACATGGCAACTAGAATACAATTATGGTGAACATGTGCCCTTTTGTATTGTTTGTTAAGGAGATACAGTTCCCTTCAAGTCTGCCAGATATCATAAAATCATTCTCCAAAATTTTATTTTTCAGTGGTGTGAACCCTATGTCCTCCACTGCACATTCAACCTCATCATTGTGCCTAACACATAATAGTTCCTCAGTAAATACTTCTTGACCTAACACATAAACAAAATACCAGAGTAATGCTGCTGTGATAGTTGGGGTTGTGTGTCAACTTGGCTGGACCACAATTCTGAGTGTTGATTCTGAGTGGTTTAAGCAGTTATGATGTGGTTATTCCCATGATGAAATCAGATGTATATGCTTTGAGCAGCCAATACATTGAAAGGGAGTTTCCCTAGGGGTGTGGTCTGCTTCCAAGATATATATGGACATCCTGGAAAAATGAGGGAATCTTCTGTGGATCTCCATCTTTTTGTGCTGCCTACAACTGTCTGTGAGAGAACAATCCACCATTCTGCCTACTGATTTTGGATTTATCACCTGCCAGAGTCAACAACAGGTATACTGCCTGCCAACCTTGAGCTGTTCAGCTCCTGCAGCTACTTGAGTCAGGAAAAGCCTCTAGTTTGATGTTTGTTCCAGGAATTTGGGATTTCTGGTTTTGCTTTCCTAGAGAAACTAGCCTAGCACACTTGGTACTAGGAGAGGTTCTAGAGACATAAAATCATAAGGATGGATTTCCTAAATTGATTCTCACCGATTCTGTTTTGGTTCTCCAATTTGATTAATAGTAAAGGCACTAGTGGCTCTGCCTCTGTTAATAAACAGGGCCATGCTAATCTGTGGTGTGAGATGGCAACATTAATAAGCAAAATAACACCACCAATAGATCAAGTATTTTTGAGAAGTGAGGCTCTGGGTGATCGCATGTTTGATACTTTTCTGCAATTTCAACAGCATGAGGAGTACAAGGAAGCTGGTTGGTTGATCCTGCTTACACTAGACAAAGTAGTGAAAGAGCAAGATGAGTTCAGGGCTGCTGAATCACAGCTCAAGCACTGCATAAAAGACCTCAATGTTTCCAGTTGTGTCCTGAAAGAAAGCCTTATTTCTTCTAGTAACAGAGCTGATATTCCCCCAAACCAAACCCAGAGTCTTACTGTAAGGGTGGCTGAATTACAATGCCAATTGAACTGCCAACCTAGAATGGTGTCTGAAGTTAAAGTGAGGGCATTGATTGGGATAAAATGGGATCCTGAAACCTGGGATTGGGACATATGAGCAGACAGGAAGATTTGGATATGGAGCCTGTAAATTCTGTTGAACCCCTCCTGCCAACAGCACCATCCCTCCCATCTGAAGGGATTACTATAAAACCATTATCCCTCCCACTCCATTTGACGGGATTAACCCAACTCTTCCTGCTGAGGTGAAAGCCATGGAAGACATTGCTGAATGTTCTTAGGAACTGCCCCAACCACCCTTGTTGCTACTAGACTTATAACTAAACTTAAGTCCAAACTAAAAGCAAATTCAGTGCTGTCGAGTTGGATCTGACTCATAGCAACCCTTCCTTGGGTTTCTGAGGAGGTATTACTATGGAAGTAGATTGCCCCATATTCCCTCCAAGGAGTGGCTGGTAGGTTTGAACCACCAGCCTTCTGGTTAGCATTCAAATGCCTTAGGTGCTACACTACTAGAGCTCCTTAACTTAAGTCCAAGTGAGCCTCAAAAGTGAAATACAAGGTGTGACTGAGAAAGTGGTATACTACACCCAAAAAAACTTACTTGAATTTGCTAACAGGCAGACAGAAGCCTGGAGAATGTGTGTGGCAATGCCTACTGAGGGTGTGGAATAATGGTATGAGGAATGTAACATTGGGTCAGTCTGAGTTTATTGATTCAGGCCCACTAAGTACATATTCTTCATTCAGTGTTTCAGCTCAAGAGGTTAGGAAAGGGTCTAAGTTTTTATTTGGTTGGTATATTGAAGCATGGATTATTCAGTTGCCTACTTTAAGTCAAGTTGAAGTACCAGCCCTGCCTTGGTGTTATGTAGAAGGTATCCAGCGATTTAGGGAAATTGGCATGTTAGAATGGATTTATCAGATTAGACCCATAGACCCAGAAATGGTGAGTACAGAAGACACACCTTTTACTACTACCATGAGGAACAAATTTGTGAAGGGAGCCCCAGTATCTTTTAAGACTGCAGTGATTAATACTTTATGTAAGCTGGATTTGACAGTGAAAATTGCCATAAATGAACTAAGACATGTAACTACATATGATGGGGCTGATTGGACCCCTTGGTAGTAGGGGCCAAGTGACAGCAGGTGAGCATGGTTAGCATAATGGACAGCAGAGTCAAAACAGTAACCAGAATACTCTGACTTGTGTGGAATTATGACATTGGCTATCCAAGCATGGTGTTCCTAGAAGTGAAATACATGGGAAAACCACTAAATATTTACTTGATCTCTATAGACAGAAGAATTTGAGCTCCCATGAACAGAAGTCTAGATTATATCACCAGAATACAGAGTCACAGCCCTTCAATCAATTCCCCGACTTGAGATAGTTTACAGACCCACAACCCCTTGAATGAAAGGGAGGCCAGGTCTCCTTGAGGAAGGACCCCACTACATTGCCAGACATTTGTACTATCAATCTTTCTCCAGCCTTCCTCAAAGGGATCTGATGCCTTTTACAAGAGTGACTGTTCATTGGGGAAAAGGATAATCAGAATTTCCTGGATTACTGGATGCTGCCTCTGAACTGACACTAACTTCAGGAGACCCAATGTGTCACTGTGGCCCACCAGTCAGAGTGGCGGCATATGGAGGTCAAGTTATTGATAGAGTCTTAGCTCAGGTGTGTCTCACAGCAGGTCCATTAAGTCCTCAAATCCATCCTGTGGTGATTTTCCCAGTTCCAGAATGCATAATTGGAATAGATACACTCAGAAATTGTCAGAATTCCCACATTGGGTGCCTGACTTGTGGAGTAAGGGCTATTATGGTAGGATAAGCCAAATAGAAACTATTAGAACTTTTGTTGTTGTTGTTATGTGCCGTCGAGTCAGCCCTGACTCATAGAACTACCTCTATCTATAAAAATTGTAAGCCAAAAGTAATACCACATCCCTGGAGGGATTGCAGAGATTACTGCTACCATCAAGGACTTGAAGGACTTGAAAGATGCAGGGGTGATGGTCCACATCACCATTTAACCACCTATTTGCCCTGTGCAAAAAACAGATGGATCTTAGAGAAGGACAGTGGATTATCATAAACTTAATCAGGTGGTGACTCCAATTGAAGCTGCTTTTCCTGATGTGGTTTCATTGCTTGAGCAAATTAGTACAT
>NW_006921653.1:10744061-10753475 GCF_000298275.1 Orycteropus afer afer
CTCGGTAGGGTAACAAGGGAACGTGTTCAGTGCAGATCAGTGAGTAAGCACAAGCCCGCCTTGTTTCAGTGCCTATGCTTAAACTGCCCCCTAGCTGAACACTCTTCTCTTGTACTTGTACTTGGTATGCAGCTATTGATATGGCCAATGCCTTTTTCTCAATATCAATTTCAAATGATCATCAGAAGCTTTTTGCCTTCAGCTGTCAAGGCCAAAGTATATTTTCACAGTGCTTCCTCAGAGGTATATCAAGCAGAGGTATATCTCGAGCACTATGTCATAATTTAGTCTGTAGGGATCTTGATCACTTTTCCCCTTCCAAAAGACATCACATTGGTCCATTATATGGATGACATTATGCTGACTGGATCTAGTAAGGAATAAGTATAGATGACTCTAGACTTACTGGTGAGACATCTGCATGCTAGAAGGCGGGAAATTAACCTGAAAAAAAAAATCAAGCACCTTCCACCTCAGTGAAATTTCTAGGGGTCCAGTGGTGTAGGATGTGTCGAGATATTCCTACTGAAGTGAAGGATAAGTTATTGCCTCCAGCTTCCCCCACAACTAAAAAGGAGGCATAATGTCTTCAGCCTATTTATCAAGTGACTTGAAAAGCTGCTAGTTTTGAGTGGGGTTCAGAACAACAGAAGGTTCTGCAACAGGTTCAGGCTGCCGTGTAAGCTGCTCTGCCACTTTGGCCATATGATCCAGCTGATCCAATGGTGCTTAAAATGTCTGTAACCGATAGAGATGCTGTATGGAGTCTTTGACAGGTCCCTATTGGTGAATCGCAACACAGACACTTGGGATTTTGGAGCAAAACCTGCCATCCTTTGCAGATAACAACTCTTCTTTTGAGAAACAGCTTTTGGTTTGTTACTGGGCTTTAGTAGAGACTGAACACCTAACCATGGGCCACCAAGTCACCATGAGGCCTGAGATGACCATTATGAACTGGGTGTTGTCTGACTCACAGAGGCATAAAGTTGGATGTTCACAGCAGCACCCCATCATTATATGGAAGTGGCATATAAGAGATCGGGCTCAAGCAGGACTTAAAGGCACAAGTAAGTTGCATGAGGAAGTGGGCCAAACACCTACTGTCTCCACTCCAGTCACATTACCATCCTCTCTCAGTCTTCACCTATGGCCTCAAGTGGAGTTCCTTATGATCAGTTGACTGAGGAAGAGAAAACTTGTGCCTGGTTTCAGATGGTTCTGCATGATATACAGGCACCACTCGAAAGTGGACAGCAGCAACACTGCAGCCCCTTTCTGGGACATCCCTGAAGGAGAGTGGTGAAGGGAAATCCTCCCAATGGGCAGAACTTTGAGCCATGTATCTGGTTGTTCACTTTGCAGGGAACAAAAATGGCCAGATGTATGACTGTATACAGATTCATGGGCTGTGGCCAAACTTGGCTGGATGATCTGGGACTTGGAGCGTGATTGGAAAATTGATGACAAGGAAGTATGGGGAACAGGTATGTGGATAGATCTCTCTGAAGGGCCAAAGGAGTAAAGGTATTTGTGTTTCATGTGAATGCCCACCAAAAGGTGACATTGGAAGAGAAGGACTTTAACAATCAGGTGGATAGGATGACACATTCTGTGGAAACCAGTCATCATTTATCCACAGCTACTCCTGTCATTGCCCAATGGGCTCATGAACAAAGTGGCCATGGTGTCAGGGATGGAAGTTGTGCATGGGCTTAGCAACATGGACTTCCATTTACCAAGGTTGATTTGGCTACCACACCTGCTGTGTGCCCAATCTGCTAGCAACAGAGACCAAGACTGAGTCTGCGATATGGAACCATTCCTTGGGGTGATCAGCCACCAGCTTGGTGGCAAGTTGATTAAATTGGACCACTTCAGTCATGGAAAGGACAGTGTTTTGTTCTCACTGGAATAGGTACTTAACCTGGGTATGGATTTGTCTTCCCTGTACACAATGCTTCTGCCAAAACTACCATTCATGGATTTACAGAATGCCTTATCCACCATCATGATATCCCAGACAGCACTACTTCAGATCAAGGGACTCACTTCACAGCAAATGAAGTGTGGCAATAGCCCTATGCCCATGGAATTCACTGGTCTTACCATGTTCCTCATCATCTTGAAACAGCTGACTTGATAGAATGATGGAATGACCTTCTGAAAACAAAATTACAATACCAGTGAGGTGGCAATACCTTGAAAGGTTGGGACAGTGTTCTCTAGGAGACTGTATATGTTCTAAACCAGCATCCAGTATACGGTACTGTTTCTCCAATAGCCAGGTTTCATGGGTCCAGGAACAAAGGGGTAGAAACGAGAGTGGTATCACTCACTATTACCCCTGGTGACCCACTCAAAAAATGTTTGCTTCCTGTCCCTGTGACTCTATGCTCTGTGGGCCTGTAGGTCTTAGACCCAAAGGTCACTCCCCCCTGGAGACACAATACTGATTGCATTGAACTGGAAGTTAAGAATGCCACCTGGCCATTGTGCCATCCCCAAGCCTGTGGATCAGAAGACAAAGAAGGGAGTTACTGTGCTGTCTGGTGTGATAAATTCTGATTACCAATGAAAAATTGGATTGATGTTACATAATGGAGGTAAAGAAATATGTCTGGAATACAGAAGATTCTTTAGGACATCTCTCAGAACTACCATGCCCTGTGATTAAAGTCAATGGAAAACTACAGCAACCCAATTCTGAAATGACTACTAATGGCCCAGACCCTTCAGGAATGAAGGTTTGGGTCACCCCACCAGGCAAAGAACTATGACCAACTGAGGTGCTTGCTGAGGGCAACAGAAATATGGAATGAGTGGTAGAAGAAGGTAGTTCTGAATATCAGCTATGACCACATGACCAGTTGCAGAAACAAGGACTGTGATTCTTATATTTCTTCATTTCATTATGTGTGCATCAAATATTTTTGTTTTCTTCAGTTATGAACTATGAAATGTAGACAAGGTTAATGTATTTTCAGTTGTATGCATGTTAGTGTATCATGTTAGGTGCAAGTATGATTCTATAATTGTCCTTATTTAGACATAATATGTGGTTAAGGAGATGTGTGCAACTGCCAAGTTGACAAAGGGTGGATTGTGATAGTTGAGGTTGTGTGTCAACTTGGCTGGATCACGATTCTGAGTGGTTTAAGCAGTTGATGTGGTTATTCCCATGATGCGATCAGATGTATACAGTTTGAGCAGCCAATCCGTTGAAAGGGAGTTTCCCTAGGGGTGTGGCCTGCTTCATATATATATGTACATCCTGGAAAAATGAAGGAACCTTCCGTGGATCTGGATCCTGTTGTGCTGCCTACAACTGTCCATGAATGAACAATCCATCATTCTACCAGGTGATCATGGATTAATCATCTGCTGGAGTCAACTGCTGGTATACTGTCTACCAACCTTGAGTTCACCAGCCCCTGCAGCTGCATGAGTTGGGAAAAGCCTCCAGTCTGACATTTGATTGAGGAACTTGTGACATGCCAGCTTGTACAACTGTGTGAGCCATATTTCCTAAGATAAATTTCTCTCTCTCTCTCTCTCTCTATATATATATATATAAACTTTACTAATTTTGCTTCTCTAGAGAACCCAGTCTAACACAGCTGCCAAAAGGCAATATAGACAACATATGATTGATTAAATTAATAAGTACAGTCTGTGAGTTTAAAAATTAATAGAAAAGAAAATAATCCCAATAAAAGTGGATTTGAAAACCTTCCTAGAAGTAGTAAAATATTTCCAAAGTAATGTTTTTTGTAAAAATTTATGTACTCTTCTGTGATTTCATCTTGCCATATCACTTCAACTGTAGTGTTATTTACTTCATATTGACCAACATTTTTATTTATGTAAACTTATATATAAAAATCAGTTCCATAACTAAAGAAATGGTATCACTTCCCTTTGATAAAAGTTAGAAATAAAACAGAAACAAATGGAAAACAAAATGCACTTATTAAATTATAATTGGGCACTCATTTCTTTCAAAAGTCCTGAATTTGAGGTATATTAATAAGAATTAGAGGTGAATTAAAGAGCTCTTGTGGTGCCATGCCTAAGGCATTTGACTGCTAACCAGAAGGTGGTGGTTCAAACCCACCAGCCACTCTGAGGAAGGAAGATGAAGCAACCTTCCTCTGTAAATATTTACTACGTCAGAAACTCAATGAGGGTCACGATGAGTCACTATGAGTCAAAATCCACTCAATGGCAGTGAGTTTGGTTTGGTTTGAGTGGTGAATTGAAATAAACTAAGACCAAATATGACAGTCAGAAGACTGAAAGAGGTTCAATTGATTGTGAACCAACGATATATAATTTTGTTTCTTGCACCATGCATAAACATCTCACATACAACCTCAAATTCTCTTGCTTTTCACCAAATGTCACATATATACAATTCAAGAAAGGTCTATAAAACAGCTCTTTTGAAGAACCATGGAGTACTGTGCAAAGATGAAAAAGAGGAGGAAAGATTTATTAACCTCCTACTGTATGTCAAGGATTTTCCTAACTACTTTATGTACCCTAGTTACATAATCTTTCTATGATCTCAAGGAATCTCTTAGTGAGTGTAGACATGTATAAAGTTTCATATTTAAAACATATAGGTTTTAAAGTATAATAGGAACAATGGGTAAAGATCACTTTATTTATTTATTTATGTTTTGGTTATGTACCATCAAGTTGGGTCTGACTCATAGCAATCCTATGTACAACAGAACAAAACACTGCCCAGTCCTGAGACTTCCTGATAGTCATTGCTATGTTTAAACCCATTGAGGCAATCACTTTGTCATTAATTTTGTGAAATCCACCTAATTGAAGGTCTTCTTTTTCACTGATTCTCTACTTAACCATGCATGATGTTCTTCTCCATAGACTGGTACCTCCAGATAGCATACAAAATATGCGACATGAAGCCTCCATCCTTGCTTCTAAGGACATTCTGGTTGTAGTTATTCAAAGAAAAGATTTGTTCATTGTTCTGGCAGTCCATGGTATATTTAATATTCTTTGCCATCATCATAACTCAAAGGTATCAATTCTTCAGTCTTCCTTATTTACTGTGCAGCTTTCACATGCATATGAGGTGATTGAAAATACCATGGCCTGGGTCAGGTACACCTCATTCCTCAGAGTGACATTTTGCTTTTTAAATCTTTAAAGAAGCACATTTTCCAAATGCAATGTGTCATTTGATTTCTTGACTACTGTTTCTATGGGCATTGATTGTGGATCTAGTAAAATGAAATCCTTGACAACAACAATCTTTTCTTCTTTATCATGATGTTCCTTATTTGTTCCTGAAGGAAGATTGGGCAATCTACTTCTGTGGTGATACTACCTCAGAAACCCAAGGAAGGGTCGCTATGGGTCAGATCAGACTCAATGGCAGTGAGTTTGATTTGTTTTTGATTTTTCTTATTTGTTCAGTAGTGAAGATTTTCATTTTCTTTATATTGCAGTGTAATCAGTACTGAAGGCTGTAGTCTTTGATCTTCATCAGGAAGTTCTTCAAGTCCTGTTCACTTTCAGCAAGCCAGATTATTTCATCTACATATTGCAGATTGTTAATGAATCTCCCCCCAATTCATATACTATGTTCTTCTTCATATAGTCCTGTTTCTTGGATTATTTCCTCAGCATACAGACTGAATAAGGACGGTGGAATAATCCGACACTGACACATCCCTTTCCTGATTTTAAACCACACCAGAAAAACAAAACACTGCTGTCAAGTCAATGCGACACATAGCGACCCCTCCTTGGGTTTCTGAGGTGGTATCACTACAGAAGTAGATTGCCCAATCTTCCTTCTGAGAAGTGGCTGGTGGGTTTGAACCTCCAGCCTTCTGGTTAGCAGTCATATGCCTTAGGCACTATGCCACCAGAGCTCCCTTAAACCACAGAGTTTCCCCTTATTTTGTTTGAATGATCACCTCTTATTCTATGTGCAAGTTCATCACAAGCCCATTAAGTGTTCTGGAATTCCCATTCTTCACAATGTTATCCATAATTTGTTATGATACACATAATTGAATGCTTTTGTGTAGTTAATAAAACACAGTTAAACATCTTTCTGGTTTTCTCTGCTTTTCAGCCAAGATCCATCTGACATCAGCAATGATATCATCATTCCATGTCCTCTTCTGAATCTTGTTTGAATTTCTGCAGTTACTTGCTGATGTACTGCTGCAACTGTTTTTAAATTATCTTCAGATCTTTAGTTGTGTGTGATATTAGAGATATTGCTCAATAATTTCTTCATTCTGTTTGATCTCCTTTCTTTGGAATGGGAACTAGTATGGATCTCTTCCTGTCAGTTGACAAGTTAGCTGTCTCAAATTTCTTGGCATAGACTAATGAATGCTTCCAGTGTTGCTTCTGTTTGCTGAAACATCTCAGTTGATATTCCTCAATTCCTAGAGTCTTGTTTTTCACCAATATCTTCATTTCAGCTTGGAAGTCTTCCTTCAATACCATTACTTGATCATCTGCTATCTTCTGAAATGATTGAATGTCAGGCAATTCTACTTGGAATAGTGATTTTATGTATTTCTTCCATCTTCTTCTTTTGGTGATTCAATAGAATGGACATTAAATATTTTATTTTTAGTATTTCCTGATTTAAACCACATTTATTTTGGAATAGGCTACACATTTATGTGATATAGAATTCAAAATCCAAAAGTTTTCGTTATACTGCCATTTAATGAAATTGTCTTTCCTCTATCTGATAGTCATTCAATTTTTCCTAAAATATTATATTTCCTAAAATATCGTTTTACAGAGATAGTAACATACAATACACATTATTCTATAACTAACTTGATTCACTTATCAACATTTCTATAGAAGTATTCCCTGTATATGTTAGGAAGGTTCTTATTATTTTTTATGGTCATATAGCTTTTCATTAAATATTTGTTATTATTGTTAGGTTCTGTTTCTAACTCATAGCGATTCTATGCACAGCAGAATGAAACACTGCCCAGTCCCGTGCCAGCTCCACGATCCTTGGTATACTTGAGCCCACTGCCTCAACCTCTGTGTTAATCCATCTTGTTGAGGGCCTACCCCTCTTTTGTCAACCCTCCACCTTACCAAGCATGACATCCTTCTCCAGGGAATGGTCCTTTCTGATAACATGACCAATGTAGGTGAGATGAAGTCTAAATATTCTCACTTCCAAGGAGCATTCCCACTGCACTTCTTCCATGGCAGATTTGTTAGTTCTTTTAGCAGTCCACAGTGTCTTCAGCATTCCTCACCAGCACCACAACTCCAAAGCATCAATTCTTCTTCTATCTTCCTTATTCATTGTCCAGCTCTCACATGCATACTAGGCAATTTAGAATATCTTGGCTTGTGTCAGGTGCACTCTAGTCCTCAAGAAGACATGTTTACTCCTCAGTGCTTGAAAGAGGTCTTTTGCAGCCAACTTTTCCAGTGCTATATGGCATCTGATGTCCTGACTGCTGCTTTCATTAACATCAATGGTAGAAGCAAGCAACATGAAGTCTTTGACAAACTCATTCTTTTCTCCATTTATCATGAGGCCACTTATATGTCCAGTTGGGAGGATTTTTGTCTTCTTTATATTGAGATGCAATCCATACTGTAGACTGTATTCTTGAATCTTCATCAGTAAGTGCTTCAAGTCATCCTCACTTTCAGCAAGCAAAGTTGTGTCATTAACATATTACAGGTTGTTAATGATTCTTCCTCCAATCTTGATGTCATGTTCTCTTCATATAGTCCAGCTTCTCGGATTATTTGCTCAGCATATAGATTGAATAAGTATGGGGAAAGGACACAACCTTGATGCACTCCTTTCTTGACTCTAATCCATGCAGAGTCCCCTTGTTCCATTTGCTGACAGGCTCGTGGTCTATGTACAGGTTCCTCATGAGTATAATTAGGTTTTCTGGAATTCCCATTCTTCTCAATGTTATCCACAATGTGTTATGATTCGCACTATCAAATGCTTTTGCATAGTCAATAAAACACAGGTGAAAATATTCACCTGTTGATGGACATTTGGACTGTTTCTTAAGTAAGGTTTTTTGAGATACAATTTGTTGTTGTTGTTGTTATGTGCCGTCGAGTCAGCTCTGACTCATAGCGACCCCTCCTTGGGTTTCTGAGGCAGTATCACTACGGAAGTAGGATTGCCCAACCTTCTTTCTGAGGAGTGGCTGGTGGGTTTGAACCACCAGCCTCTGGTTAGCAGTCAAGTGCCTTAGCCACTATGCTACCAGAGCTCCCGAGATACAATTTAGAGACAATAAAATTCACCAATAAATACGTGTATTGTAATTTATTTGTTGTACTGTTATTTGTCAATGAGTTGATTTTGACTCATGGTGACCCATTTGTGCAGAGTAGAATGTGATCCATAGAATTTTCAAAGGTGTTACCTGTCAGATTACAGGCAGATTACCAGCCTTGAATTTTGTGCCACCTCTGGGTTGGTTCAAACCTCCAACATCTTGGCCAGTAGTTCAGCACTTAACTGAGTCACCCAGGGACTTGCATAATTTACTTTACTTTTCCAGTGTATTTCACCAGTTCCCTATTGATGGACAATGTATTGTTTCCAACCTTAAGTTATTTACAATAGTACAATGCATTTTTTAAAAATTATTTTTGGATATATCTATAGGAAAATTTCCCAGAAGTATGATTCAATAAGTTATGATGTAAAAATATTGTTTTATTTCCAGATGTCAACTGCCTCAGTTATTCACTATCTTTACCCCACTGATTGGAAATACCACCTTTCTCATGAATGAACCCTTTATGTATTCTTGTCAATGTACAGACTTTCTATTCTATTTCATATATATATATATATATATATATATATATATATATATATAATGTATTACATATCAGTACTAGTGTTTTAAAAGGAGCTGTGGTGGTATAGTGCCTAAGGCATTTGTATGCTAACCAGAAAGCTGATGGTTCAAACCCTCCAGCCACTCCTCGGAAGGAAGGTTGGGCTATATACTTCTGTAGTGATACCATCTCGGAAACCCAAGAAGGGCTTGCCATGAGTTGGATTTGACTTGACGATTTTAGTGGATCTGTAATAATAGTATCTCATAGTGGTTTTATTTTTTATTTCACTAATAATTAATTATGTTCATATCTTTTCATGTACTTGTTTACCTTTTGTACATCTTTGTTGAAATAACTGTTCAAATCTTATGCCTATTTTTTTTTTTTTAATTGTGATTTGGGTGAAGATTTACAGAGCAAATTCACTCTCGATACAGCAGTTCACATATACTGTCTCATGTCATTGACCACAGTTTACCACAATGCAACAGCTCCCCTCCAACTTCCTCCCCATGGTACCACTTCCCAGTGTCCATCCCTCCATAC
>NW_006921653.1:10755955-10771791 GCF_000298275.1 Orycteropus afer afer
AATTAATGGAATATTTCAGAAACAATAGAAGACAGACACAGAGTAATTCCTCACAGACAACAAGACACCATGGGAGAGAGATCCAATAGATCTATTGTCTCAGGACCATAGTACTGGGAATACCAGACTCAATTGGCATGACAAAATACATAAAAGTGTTGCTCCACATCCTAAATTGGTGAGTAGCGACTGGAGTCTTAAAAGCTTTCAAGCAGCCATCTAAGATGCAGCTAATGGTCTACTAACATCAGAAGTGAAGAAGAACACACACAAAAAAAACCAAAAAAACCCCAAAAACCCAAGGGTATTTAGAAGCAATCAGCCCTAGGACACGATGGCCCTCAAGACCAGAAGAACTAGAGGGTGCCCAGCTACCAATGCCAACCACTCAGGAAAGGATCAAATCTGCAGAATCTGAATGGAGTGGGAGGGAAAACGTGAAACAAAATCCAAAAACTCAATAATGACCAGAATTAATGGTCAGAAAAAATCTGGTGAGACTCCCAATACTAGGGCCTGGAATACATTCTGCACCTGGCATAAAACTCACCCCCAGAGGTGGGCTCTCAGCCCAATAGTTAACAAGATTACAGGCAGACCACTCAACTCAGGATGCCGCAACCATACACTCAATGGTAATACATCCCTTAGAGCAAGAGACCATGGAACACCAGAGGACCAACATTCAAACTGAGGAAATTCAGGACAAACAGGAGTGCATAAATATGAGGGACACAAGGGGAGGGTTACTGGGTAGGGAGGGGAGGAGAATGGGTTGTTGTTGTTGTTATGTGCCATCAAGTCAGACCTGACTCATAGCGATCCCTCCTTGGTTTCCGAGGCAGTATCACTATGGCACTAGATTGCCCAACCTTCCTTCCGAAGGAGACTGGGTTAGGGTTGGACAAAAAAAAAAAAAAAAAAAGAATTAATGGAATATTTCAAATAACACTAAAATTAAGGACAAAGAGCATATAAATGGATACATAAAAAAAATACCTGGCTAAATTTAGGACTTTCTTACCATAGGCCTCAAAAAGTTAATAATTGCTAATGGAAGGTTGGGCATTCCTACTTCCGTAGTGGTACTGCCTCGGAAACCCAAGGAGTGGTCTCTATGAGTCAGGGCTGACTTGACGGCAAATAACAACAACAACAACAACAATCTTCAATGTTGCTATTTTTCATTATAATGTTATAGACTTTTGTTTAACCATCTATGATTTCACATTTGTAACATATCTCTGGTTAATAACATGAACATTAGTTTTCAGATACCTGCAACTATTACTGTAATAGTTTATTGAGTGAAATACCTAGTATAGAGAAATTCCTAGTAAGAATAATACATTGGGTATAGTTTACCACTATAATATTATTTCCATATACCAGCAATGATCAATCCAAAAATAAATAAATTTGACAAAACAATACCATTTACAATATCATCAAAAAGAATAAAATATTTAGGAATAAGTTTAACCAAATAAGTGCAAAACTAGTACACTGATAAACTACAAAACATCTTTGAAAGAATTTAAATAAGACCTAAACAATGAAACACATTATGTATTGATGGCTTAGCAGAATTAACATTATTAAGACAGCACTTAATTTGATCTATAGATCTATGGATTCAGCTCAATCCCCATCAAAATCTCAGACAGCTTTTTCTTTTTGTTCCAGAAATTGATGAACTAACTGATCCTAAAATTCCTATGAATATGTTTTTAAATGTTATAAGCCTCTTCAATCCACCAGTCCCAAAGAGTTCTTCTCTCTCTCTTTTTTTCCTTGGGGGTGGGGTGGGGACGGCATTGTCTAGGGAACATGTCATGTCGTAAAAGGAACTATGAAAACATGTTTTAAAGTTGTTTATTGTATAAAAAATTGAATGATGAAGCAATTTCTCTCACACAGATCATGGAAGGAATGCATGGCCAAAATATCAATTAATGTTGAATCCTTGGTTCCATATTGCCACTGATACCTGAACATGTTTTGGCAACTATTTGGTTGAGTGTGAATAGATTATATTTGCTGTAAGAAACAATAATCAACTCTTCATTAATGAATACATATAAGATTTTTAAGAGTTCTCGGGTGATGCAAATAATTAATGTGTTTGGCTGCTAACCAAAAGATTGACTGCTTGAGTCTACCCAGGGGTGCCTTGATAGATGCCCTAGGGACCTACTTCTGGCAAATCAGTCACCCTATGAAGCACAATTCTACTCTGACACACATGGGATCACCGTGAGTTGGAATCTACCTGACAGCAACTGGTTGGTAGGACTTCTAGCTTTTAATTTATTTTTAAATTGATTTTAAAATTGATTTCATTGGAAATTCAGTTCACTTCAAATTAAAGAAAATATATAGTTACTTTTGAAAATTACATTTAGGTTGAAAAATACAACTTGTGCAAATCATCTGTTATGATGCTGTACCTTGAATTAGAGTTTTTTTTAGTGTATTTAAAAAAAATACTTTCACACAGAGAAGTTGTAACAATACTTCAAAGAAGTCTTATATACTTTTACAGAGTTTACAGAGAAATTTTTTTTTATCTCAACAGTTCACATGCATTTTGTTTCATGACACTGATTGTAACCTCAATAATATAACAAGTCTCTTCCCACTTCCTCCCTGTGGTTACCTTTTCCCCTGAGTCCTTCATTCCTATGCATTCCTGCCTTCTGAGATATATCCTTGTGCAAATGCCATTTTTCTAATCTCCTTTGGTTGATGGTTCTAAAGAGTGTACCTCCCTGATATAATTGTTCCCCTTAAAGACCTATTGTTTGTCTGGAAACCATGAGAGTGAGTTCAGTTCCAGGCCTGTAGGGTGACTAGGGGCCATTCTTAGGGGTTTCACCAGTCTCTAACAGACCAGTAAGCCTGGTCTTTTTTCATGATTTTGAATTTTGTTGCATAGTTTTCTCCCACTGTATCCATGCTCTCCTATTCTGATCCCTTTCCAACTGATTGATGGTGGTAGCTGGGCACTATCTAGTTCTTATGGCCTCAGGGTTAATGTAGACTGAGGTTCACATGGTCCACTAGTCCCGTGGATTAAATTGTTTCTGTGTGTCTTTGATTTTCTTCATTCTCCTTTGCTTTAGATGAGGAGAGACCATCATTGCATATTGAATGGCTGCTCTCAAGCTTTTAAGACTACAGTTGCTACTCAGCAAAGTAGAATGGAGAAAATGGTTGGTTGGTTGTTTTTGAAAGATTCACCCACTGTACATGTACTCTATTTCCCTTGTAAATAACTAATTAGTGTAAAAATGATTTAAATATTACATACTTTGATATATGTAAATATCTTTTTCATATCAAAAACTTATCAGTGGTTTTGGCAAACATTAATGATTCATGACTAAATTAGTAATTTCAGTGATGGCTGCAAAATAATTTTCTACCTTCATTATTCTTCTTTCCCATTTATTAATGCATTTTTCAATTTATTTATATCAGTATAGACTCACAGATTATTTTATTTTATAGATGTTCTGTGCCTCTCATTATTCAATTCATGAAATTGTCCCAGATTTGGTCCAATTAGAGCCAAATGAAGCTAGCTACAATATCCTTTTCACATGTTCCCATCATATCTTCAGCACTTCTTGTGTTATACTACCCCCCCCCACACACACACACACACAAACCCTTGGAGTTAACGTTTCCTTTTTCAGTTCTTCTCAGCCATTTCTCTGAGAGCTCCTTCTTTTAGTGGAATATGGTATATAGAAACCAGCTGAGAACTAGGTGTACTCATTACTCTAGAGATATTTTTACTCATAGGACTTCAATAGAAAGAGTTAAAAAAATATATAAATAGACAAATCTCTTCCGAGTTAATATTTTTGTATGCATTTATGTATTTGAAACTATGTATTCACACTAATACCTCCAATTTCAATTTATTACAAGAGAGTTCATTCTTATTTCCCCCCTTTTCACATTTCTAACTTCTTTCTTCAACAGGCAAACTTTGTTTTTCATTATTCCCAATATATTTACTCTTTTGTTCAATTCTAAAATACAAAGAAAGTAATTTTTTAGAATGCTAAGTCATACTGCTGTTAAATGTACTTCTTTTTAATTCAGGTCAAATAACAAAAATCAGACATGAAATACAGTTATTTTCCTACTGAACTAAATGTATATAAACTCCTTTTATTTATAGTCCTTTTTTTCTTGGGAAGATATTGTCTTTGATAAGATGACATTTGATTTAGGGGAAGGATATTTATATTTGTTATCAGTGTTCAAATCTTTCTGTTTCATTTTTTATGCAGTGAAAGTTGCTATGTGAGTATGATTAAAAACATTAGTGATGCTTTTTTTTTCCCAATCATATACAGGAAATAAGTAAATAGTATTCCAGCTTATGATTCATCAGCTACAAGCATGGGCATACCTCTGGGCAATTACTGTATATTCTGAATGTCAGCAGCATAGCTTATATGTCTTTCTCTATTGTTGCATGTATTTTTTTGAAAACCTAATTTAGATTAAAGCTTTATTATGTGGGAAGGCAGAGGAAGAAGGGGACCTTAATATTATTCAAACCTGATAGCTATGGATTTCAATAACTATTAATCTCTAGGCAGGTGCTCTTCCCTCACATACAAATAAAAGCTAATAATTCACTAATTTACAAAACATGCCAATGGTCACAGCCTAGGACTCTATTTTATTAAGATATAATATGGCCCTGGCATACCATCTACACAAAATCTAATACAGAATCCATGAACCTTTGCTCAGAAACCACTACTCTACTCTGTCATCTCAGCTCTAGGTCATGATGATTCAGCTAAACACTTTGCAGAATAAATGCATGTTTCTATAAATGCATAATTCTTCCTTAATTCAGCATCCAACTTGCTTGTACTTTGTCTAACACTGTTCATTTCTAATTTTTGTCAAACTGAAATCAAAACAGCCAACCAAATTGTCTACAAAATGTGCCAAACTCTGTGCTCACATGGGGATTATAAAATGAGGCAAGAGTAACTTCATTGAGAGGATGACACACATTTGGACATGTGTCATTTAAATAGTTTTTAGCACAGATATTACAGCTGAATTTAGGTAGAGACAGATCATTATGGGTAGGAGATGGGACTTAGGCTGGGAATAGGTACAATTTGGAGAATAGAGAAGAAGGGGAACACTGTAGATGAAGGAACTATTGTAAGGGCTGGGAGGAGACAAGCTACTTGGACTTCTGTATTTGTAATACTCTCAGGCCAATTAGCTAAGTGTAAGGTAACAAGGTGTTATGGTGGTAGGAATAGAAAAGTTGCATTCATTTATAAACTAAACAGAGATTTAGTAGGATTTATATAAAATTGCAAGTTAAACAATAAAGTGGAAACTGGTTTATTTGCATTTGCTAGTTGAAAGTCTTTCACAAAATTTGAAGGTATCATAACAATCATTTAGAATACACCTAAAGTGGGCCAAAAAATGAAGAACTGACAGAAGAAGAAGACCATAAGAAAAAAAATATATTTTTGTTAGTAATCTAGAGCAAAATAAAACTCTGAGAGAGCATTTATTTTTACTCCCAATATACCAAATATTTAAAAATATAATGTTCAATTATGTTAATGCTATGGGATAAAAAGGAGCTCTGGTAGCATAGTGGCTAAGGCATTTGACTGCTAACCAGATGGCTGGCGGTTCAAACCCACCAGCCACTCCTCTGAAGGAAAATGGGGCAATTTACTTCCATAGTGATACTGCCTCGGAAACCCAAGGAGGGGTTGCTATGAATCGGGTCCGACTTGACGACACATAACAACAACAACATGGGATAAAAGTAAAAACTTTATATTTTCAAAATTAAAATAATCAGGTAATTGACCGTTTTTAAGTCATAGTCCTAAACTATGGCCAAGTAAGAAAGGAGTACTGGGGTTAAACCCACCACGATTGTTTGGTGACACTTTGCATAAGCATCCCTGTGTCTGAAAGCAATAGGTGACAGTGACACATGATTGAAAGTTAGTCAATCAACAACAGCCTTAATTCAGTGACCACACTCCATTGCCTGAAGGCTCCTTATCTCCACACTTCCCAAAGCCTTACACAAGACAATTCTTGATTTGCTCATAGAGGCTGTGACTTATAAGTGCATCTGCCTCCTGCATAAGCAAGCGATGAACTCAGCTATTTAATATAAATATATAGAGATTACATATTGAGTACGCTCTTTCTTTAAAAAGTTAAAAAAAAAAATCTCATGCATATCTGGTGGGAGGGTAAATTGTCACAACTTTTCTGTGAAGAAATTTAGTAAAATTTCTTAAGGATTTTTGAAAGTTTGAATTCTTTGACCTAATAATTGAATTCTAGGAAGGAAGGTTGGGCAATCTACTTCCATAGTGATACTGCCTTGGCAACCCAAGGAGGGGTCGCTATGAGTTGGGGCCGACTCGACAGCACATAACAACTGCTATGGAGTGAGTTGGGAGCTCTGGTGGTGTAGTGCCTAAGGCACTTGACTGCTAACAAGAAGGCTGTAATTCAAACCCACCAGCCACTCCTCGGAAGGAAGGTTGGGCAATCTACTTACATAGTGATACTGCCTTGGCAACCCAAGGAGGGGTCGCTATGAGTCGGGCCGACTCGACAGCACATAACAACAACAACAACAGGATAATATCCTAAGAAATCAACTGGAAACAAAGGTTCAATTATATGAATGTTTATTGCTGGGTTATTAATATTAGTGAACATTTTAAAATTTCTTCAATGACCAATCATAAGAAAATGGCAGAAAATATTTTGGAATATTTATTCATGACACATATGATATATTAACCTTAAGCAATGTTTTCAAACAATTTTTAATGACAGTGGACTATATGCATATGAAAAAAATAAGTAAATTATAAGAAAGCATTTAAA
This sequence comes from Orycteropus afer afer, assembly GCF_000298275.1. Classification (NCBI taxonomy): domain Eukaryota; kingdom Metazoa; phylum Chordata; class Mammalia; order Tubulidentata; family Orycteropodidae; genus Orycteropus; species Orycteropus afer. Next base: position 10,762,886 of record NW_006921653.1, read on the forward strand.
ACTGCTAGTGAACTGTGATCCTAACTGTGGGCATGGGTTTATGTGTAAAATATTAGAAATATCTAAAGATTAAGATGGCTATTTCTTCTGGGTGGAACTACAAATGATTTTTGTTTTATTTTAATAATTATATATAATTTCTAATCTTCTTACAATGAGTATATATTTAATCTAATAAAATATTTATTTCAAAAATATTGAGTTTGAAATGTCAAACAGAAAGGGAATTTCAAGATGTTTAAACCATGATGTTTGCCAGAAGTACTACCGAATGAAAGGGAAGTTTCTTTGTGTAAAGGATGCTCCTCCACTCTCTACTCCTATCTTTTAGATGGCATAGTATTCAAGTCTAGACTGTTATTTGCTGATTGTCTTTTTCTTCTCCTAGAAGTTAATGAGGCACTCAGGTGACGTAGTGCCTAAGGCATTTGACTGCTAACCAGAAGGCTGGAGGTTCAAACCCACTAGCCACTCCTCGGAAGGAAAGTTGAGCAATCTATTTCTGTAATGATACCACCTCTCCAAGGAGGGCTTGCTATGAGTGAATCTGCCTCTATGGCAGTGTGCATGAGTCACACTCTTTTGTTTCAGATAACCATGGCTAATGACAAAGGTGGAGTAGGGGGACGAGAGTGCAGGGAAAGATGGCTGTGCTCACATTTCCCCAATGCCACCTCAGTCAATTTCTCTAGACCAAATATACACTAGATTTCAATAAAGTTTTAAGTAGTTTTTTACTTGAAATTTTAGAGAAAAATTTCCAACCGCCACACAGAGCACATAGTTTTTACCTTTATTTGTCTAACCTGTGTCTTTACTTTTGTCTTTAGCTTTTATATGATGGATCCTTTTGGACTATTCTTGTCACTTCTCCAATCTTTCTATTTATTCTGTATTACTTTCTTTAAATCTTTCCTTTAGGGCCAATACTTGTGCCTATAGAACAATACACAGCTATTCTTGTCCTTGGCAATTTTTGCCCTGTTAGATTTGGATGATTCCAATTGGAGCTTTTGCTAGCATTGAATTCTGGGCATCCTGAAGAACAGAAGTGATAGAATTCTTCTTTCACAAAGCATGCAGCAGGTGCCTTCTTTCACACATTGATACTGTGACCAAGATTCCTTCTAAAGTCCTTAAAAATGCAATACAACTAGCCCCCCAAAACAATTAACTTGTCTTTTAAAGACAGCCCAGTTGATGAGAAAAACAAAATTTTGCCTAATTAACATTATTTTGTCTCAGCCCCTTATATAATAATAATTCAGGCACTAAATCCAAGAACACCATCATCATCGTGGTAGAGATGGTAAGAAGTAGTTGCACTCTGGATGTATTTTGTCAAGAGAGCCAACTGGATTGCTGACCTGTACGATGAAGTGATATAAGTAGATAGAACAGGATTTTGGGGGGGGGTGTATCTACTCATATATATAATATGTCTCTCAGTATCTGATTCCTTCACTTTGTAGACAGCCTAACATTATAAACGAATGCTTATGAAACTTGATGACTCTGGAGTCAGAAATATGTTTTTGTGCTGATGGTGGAATGTCAAATAAAACAAGAATTTAAATATTTGGAAGAAATGAGGTAAATTATACTTAGTAGCTATAAAAGCATGTGTACAAACTGGGCCTAATTACAGTTGAAAGAAAAACTGGAAAAGTGATGATGGAAACATTTGTTGTTGTTGTTATTTTGCCATCGAGTCTGCCCCGACTCATAGCTACCCCTCCTTGGGTTTCCAAGGCAATATCACTATGGAAGTAAGATTGCCCAACCTTCCTTCCGAGGAGTGGCTGGTGGGTTTGAACCGCCAGCCTTCTGGTTAGCAGTCAAGTACTTTAGCCACTATGCTACCAGAACTCCTATGGAAACATTTAGGACTTTTTTATTTTTTTTAAAGAATACCCATGAATATCAAATCTTTCACTACATAAAAGAATAATAATTTGAAAAATAAGGAATAATTGCTATCTAAAAGATAGCTTACCTACATAACCAAATTAATGTTATGTAGGTAACATTGTCCATTGAGTATAAAACAATATTAGCTACAACAAGTGCAGGAATATTTATACTTGAGAAAAAAATTACATGATTCAATAATTTATTCCTCTAAATAAATATGTATAAAATTAATCAGATAAAATCTGAATAAAATTGATTATGTAGTAAATAATTTGATGTATAGTGAAGTGTATATTTAATAGAATTATATGTTGATCTTCTATTTATACAAAAATAATGCTAATTCATTTTTGGAAGAACTTGATTACTCCCTGCACAATTTCTAATAAAATTGACTAGTTCCTCTGACATATTTCTTTGGATAAAATAATTTTTCATCTGTTCATATCTACAGCAGAGGTTTTCATTCATTTTTTAAAACTTTTGTATCTTGAGATGTGATTGCAATAAGAATATTTTTAATCATTTATTTCCTCTTTGGTCTATTTCTTTTTTCATTTTCATACAATAGTTGTGCCTCTTTGTATTTTGGGTTCCTTATCTATTGATCTGTCTGTCTGTCTGTCTGCCTGCCTGCCTGTCTGCCTACCTGCCTGTCTACTTACCTACCTATTTATATATATTTATCTTACATTTTTTGACATCTTGTTTAGTTAAGTCATTTAGCGGGAATGTGAAGTATTAAGAATAAATGTGCTGCCAAAAGAAACAACAGAGTAAATTTTACAGCAGCAAAATCCTACAGAAAACTACATACCTTTTCTTGTTGTAAGATAAAATGTTAAAATCTCTCTCCTACTCCTTATTTTTTAAACAAGCACAGCATTAAGGTTTGAAACACAATAAATTTGTACTTAGCAGGTGTAAACATAATTATATTGTACATTTATAGATAGATATATATATACACACACACACAATATTCATTACAAATAATATCTTTCCATATAGTTCATCTAGTATGGGCAGATATGATTTTCAAATGCAGTTCAGTACACAAATGTAATTTAATCTAATGGTTATAGTGGCATAAAGAATGACAGAAAATGTATAGTTTGAATCTTCACTGTCATTAGTTAGTACTGCAGCATAGGATTACAGCTTTATATGTACTGTTTTGGAGCATTTACCAATTTAAATTTTAATAAATGGTAGTTTATAGCAAGTTTAATAAAAAAAGCATTATTTCTCACTTGTAGTCAATTTTTATAAACCTCCATTCTGCTTCCAAACATTTTCTATCATTCTTATTCTTCCTTTCATTCAGCGTTTAATTTACTGGTACAGATCTCAGATCTAAATTACTTGAACATGATTTAAGATGACAATATTTTACTTTATTTTGAAAAAGAATAATAAAAATAATCATATTCCTTTTGTAATTTCTTTAAAACATAGCAAAATGATTTGTACAGAACACTAATAAACACTCAATTCAATTCAGCATACATTTAGTGAATAAGTAAAATTGAATTTCTAAGTACTGCAAGACTTATGTAGATGAATGAAACACACCCTCCTTTCAATAAGTGCATCATTTAGTGGAGAGATGGAATAAGGTAATGAAGTAAAGAAAATGACTGTAAGAAGGGGGAAAATTTTATACATCCATCAGCCCTGTGAAGAACATGTGCAGTGGATGACACTTTGGTGCTTAACTTGACCAAAAATCCATTTCAGCATTGCCCTCCAGGGTTGTATCTTATTGGCACTGGGAAGCTCAGATGACAAAGACTGGAAACAGAGGTCAATATAAGAAGCTGCAAGTAAGCAATGTGACTCATCATCTCTCTGAATAGAAAGGAGTGAGTGAAAGGAACACAAGATAGGAAGATTCTATGCGGACTGAGGATTCCCCTTATGCAATCTCTCAGTCTTCTAACAATAAAGTGAGAAAGTAGATCTGGCATAAATGAACTCCTCTGGGGATTCACCAAAAGGGAAAAATAGGAATTTCTTGAAAAAGAAAATGCCCTTTTCCTCGAAGGATGAAAACAAACAAACAAACACACAAATAAAAATAAAACTCAAACCCATTGCCATCAAGTCTGACTCATAGACCCTATAGAACAAAATAGAACTGCTCATGAGTTTCCAAGGCTGTAATCTTTCTGGGAGCAGACTGCTACATCTTTCTCCCATGGAGTGGCTGGCTGCTTACATTTTGGTTAGCAGCCCAGCTCTTAACCACTGCATAACTGGTGTGCCTCCCTTGAAGGATTTTAAGGTTTAAAAGAAGAAGCTATAGAGAGAGTATTTAATATGCAAGGAACAATTTCAATATGAGTATGAATCATGGAAAGGCAGGTCTAGAGTTTTACTCAATTATGGATAGATACGGTAGGCACATCATATTAATGGGAATAAGTCTAGAATTTAAGGTTGGGAGAGTTTTAAAAATCAAGGAATAAGATTGGCATTTAATTTAGTAGGTACTAGGGAATAACAGGTTTTTAAAGTTTTTTTTTTTTTTTTAGAACTGTTTTAAGTTTACAGAACAATTATATGAATGTACAAGGTTCCTATATTTCACCCCACCCCCACATTCTTATCATACATTTACCACATGGGTGAGTCAATATGGATACAGAGTAAATTAGGGTCACATAGTATAAATTAGGATCTACTGGATTGTAAAGTTCTATGTTTTTCATCTTAGGTCAAATTTGAGGTGCAGTTTGAAAGCATACTCTGGCTGCAGTATATAGTATGAAATTGAGATGGGAATCTAATAGAAGTGAGAGCCCAGCCTTGAGGCTTGTATAATGGTACAGTGAGAGAGATAATGAGGCCTTCCATGGTGGTGATGAGTGAAGACAATGGGGAGGAGAAGATAGCAACACCTGATATTAATTGAATAGAGGGGTGTTGTGGGGGAATTGGCTCTGCATTTTAGTTCAGGTGTTTTGGAAAAACATTGATGCATCAGTAAAAATGGGAAAGCAAAGAATAGGGATTAATTGGAGGAAATGGGGCTGGTGTAGAACTTGGTGTGAAATGGGAGAAGTGGGACTGGCAACTTTGTTTTGAGGCATTGTCAGTGTGAAGTAGCAGGTAATTGTAAAGATGAAGGTACAAAGTTACTCGGAAATAGAAGAATTATGACTTAATTGCAAAGCTAGTGGTCCTCACACCTCTTTGAGAACTATTAAAATATATTGATCCTGATCGCATCCCACACCAATTAAATCAGAAGCACCGGGAGTTGGGGTGGTGGTTCAGAATCAATGCACTTTGTTCTCACATGTATATTCAAATATTTATTGTCAATTTGTACTTTCCTTTTTTCCCCTTAGTTGACATTTTTTGGGAAGAGGAATTCTAACCCAAGGAAAAGGTAAAAGAATGGTGTAAAGGGAATCCATAATCTTTTACCTAAATTTTGAAGCTCTGATGGTGCAGTAGGTAAGACATGCAGCTCCTAACCAAAAGACCAGAGGTTCAAATCCACCAGCCGCTCTGAGGGAGAAAGATGAGGCAGTCTGATTCTATAAAGATTCACAGCCTTGGAAACACCATAGGACAGTTGTACTCTGTCCTATAGGGTTACTAAGTGCCAAAATCATCTTGATGGCAGTGGATTTGGTTTTGTCTATTACCTAAATTTACCATTAACATCTATTGCACTAGCTCCATGTCTCTCTCTCTCTCTTTTCCTACACATATATTTACACATACACACACACACACACAAATATCCCCTCTGCCAAATCACCCAAAAGATGCCTGAATGACACCTTGTGTCAAAATATTAGTATACATATCCAAAAGATAAGAACATTTTCCTTTCTAACCATGACACCATTATCACATTTAAGAAAATTAGCTCCTAGGTTAGATTTTTTCCATTGGAGTGTGTCTACTGGGAGGTTCTGTTGGAGATTAAATGACACATGGAAACGAAACAGCATAGTATTTGCCCCCTTTGTCTCAGTCTCTGGCAGTGGTCGTGTTCCTTTTCTAGTTTTAGGTGCTGCCAGACAGCCACAAGCCATGGTTTCAGATTCTTCTGTTTTTTTTTTTTTTTTTAAATTTTTATTGTAATTTGGGTGAAATTTTACATAGCAGATTCATTTTACATTCAACAGTTCATATACATTTTGTTTTGTGATACTGTTTACATTCCCTGCAATGTAACAGCTCTCCTCCCACTCCCACCCTGTGGTTACCCTTTCCTTGTGACCTTCTTGCCTACGCATTCCTGCCTCTCCGCATTTCTCCCTGTGCAAATGCTGCCCTTCTGATCTCTCACTTTTCTAAGGACTGCATCTTCCAAGTGTAGATGTTTAGCTTGTAGGCCTGTCTGTAGTTTGGCTGAGATTTAAGCCATGAAAGTGAATTCAATTTCAGGCCTGAAAGGTGACTTGGGGCCAAGTCTTGGGGTTTCACCAGTCCCTATCAGACAAACAAGCTTGTTTTTTTTTAAATGACATTGAGTTTTGTTGCACATTTTTTCCCACTCTATTCAGGATCTCCAATGTTGATCATTTTTGGAGTGATTGGCATTGATAGCTGGACATCATCTAGTTCTTCTGGTCTCAGGATCATGTAGGCTGAGGTCCTCACAGTCCATCAGTCCTCTGGACTAATGATTTCTTTGATTTTCTTCACTTTTCTTTGCTCTGGGTGAGGAGAGACCAATGCGTACATCTTACATGGCCACTTGCAAGCTATTAAGACTCCAGTCACTACTCAGTGAACTACATGTAGAACAATTTTTCTGGAGATTCTTCTGATTTATCTTGGCTCCTGGATTCTATAAATAACTGTCTACTCTCTCTGTCCTTTCACACTATTGCATGGAGCAGCTTCTGCTCTTGCTAATGTCTGTATTGCTCCACCATTCTCCGGTTTGATTCTCAGCCTCTTCTTTTGCCAATGTAAGCTTTTTAATACATTACACACTCTCTGTTTATGACTCTGAATGGCTTTTATTTTCCTGATTGGACCTTGACTGACACATTTCTTCTTATTAGGAGTCATTGCAGGTGTCAGGCTTTCAAGATGGGTCCCTCCTTATTTGAGTGTGAATTCAGTGATGGCCGCCTTGCAGGAGGAAAATAGGATACTAGCAATACTTGGTGTGTGGTAGCTTAAATTACTTGAATGAGCCTATATTTGCTTGAGATGAAGTGCCAGTTGAATACCAGGCTTTGGGAAAACAAGTAGCAACTGCACCCTGCCAGCATGACTATAATGGTGATTTCAAGTACTGTCATTGGAATGGCTACCTGTGACAGTTTTGAAGAACTTACAAAAAAAGAATTATAAACATAGAGCTTTTAGATCTTTCTTCAAGTCATGGTTAAAGAACCCGAGAGATATTATACATAACATAAAAGAATATATTATCTTTGAAGTTCTGGCAAGATGGAGGACTAGGCAGAAAGACTGCACAGACCCTCTTCAACAAAGAAAAGGGACACCAATTAACACAGACACAGAAGATAATCTTGGACCCCTGAGCCTTGAAGGGGAGGATATAGAAGTGGAATAAACCACAACTAGCAGAAGAATTTGAGTGAAAATACCAAAAAAGGACACATACGGAACTGCAGTCTGGCAGCGATCCTGAAAGATCCTGATGGCACAGACAGCTTGGAGATTCCTGAATGGTGGTAGGACCTAAGAATTAACCTAAAAATCAACCATGCTAGCCAGGGACTGCACAGTAGACTGCTCTGGTGGCTGGGGAATAAATGGAGAAGGTGAAGAGAAAGGCAGGCAGAGTTGTGGACTCTTCAGGTTCGGGAGGGTGTCAACATTTTCAAGGTTTAAAAGTGGCTTGAATATTTTGCATATTTAAAGAGACAGTGCTCTCACAGATTCCTGGGGCTTAAAAACACATCCTGCTTTCCAGCAACCCCAAGGACACTCTGGACCTGCAAGACTGAAAAGGTACCACATTCCACTTGTTACTCTTATACCCCACACCTGCTTGGTGAACGGAGGTGAGGCCATCCCCCACTCCCACCTACCTCCCGGGCCCACAGGAATTCCATCACAGTCTGTGTGCTCAGACGGAGCCTGGGTGCCCTGCCTTGTCCTCCACTGATTTTTTTGGGTGATTAGTTCACTTGTATTTGTCTGTTTTAAAACAACTAATATTATTAATAATTTTGTCTTTCTACTATTATTCTTAATCTCCCTTCCTGGGTCCTAGTTCTCAGCATTTTTTCTTTTCCCTGTTCCTGGTTGAAATATATATATTTTTTAAAATTTAAGTGCCCCTCCCTTTTTCTCATGGTTAACCCCATTCCTTGTTTGTTTGTTTTTGCATTTTTCCCTTTTTTTTTTCTTCATTATTCTCCTTCTCCACGTTTTTTCTCTTAGTGACCTATCCATAGATATTGCAGGTTTTCTTGTTGTTTTTTCTTCTTCTTTTCCCTTTTTTCTATTTTTGGTTACTGTTCCTGTGTGATTACATGGTGTGTTTTTTATCCACATGCTTTTAGTTTTTTGATGGTTGTTCAATTGTAATTTGTGTCTAACTAAGTGGGAGACAACAACAGTCCCCATAAGACACGACTACACCCACACCTCCTGCAACTTCACTTACTGAGTGAGAGCCACTATCTCCTTCTCCATCAATGGGCCAACGATAAAAACTACCAAGAAGAGCCGGAATCACCCTTGGGTGCTCTTCACAAACAGTTAACAGAGATTTAATACAACAATGCCACGATGCCTCAGAAACAACAGACCATCACAGTCCACACAAAGAAGCAGGAAAAAGTGATAGAAACAAGGGAACAGGATACAGACCCAGAACACATCTCTGAGGAAGAAGCAGCATTGGAACTCTCTCGTAAGGAATTTAAAAGAATGATCTTTAGGTATCTTCAAACGATTGAGAGACAGACCAAAGAAAACACAGAAAAAACCCTAGAAGAAATTTGGAAGAAAATACAAGAACAAAATGACAAAATAAA
>NW_006921653.1:10776639-10796413 GCF_000298275.1 Orycteropus afer afer
TAGTAACAGAGAAGATATAGCTGATGATTAGGCCTAAAATCCAACATTTCAAGCTGAAGAAGTATAATTGAATTTGAATATACAAATTTGACAGTGTGTTATGTTAAAGTCAGGCATATGTAGCAGCAATGCACAATGAAATCAAATTGAGATATAGAGTTGAACTTGAATGGATCCTGAAAGCACAACTAAGTAGTATGAAAATATGGCTCAATGTTGTATATTTTCTGTTCTGCTACATTGTTGCTTCTACATATACCCATAATTGTGGCCTCATGTGGATATTCTATGACAAGTTGATGGATGGATGGGTTTTATTTACACAGAATTTATACAATATATTGGCACAGATGGGAAGTGCACTGCTGTCACTTTAGAGTCCCACTCAAGGGTGATCCTGGAGGACAGTGGTGATGATCAGTCTTCACATGGTTAAGGCATTGGACGGTGTATTTTGTTTTCCATTTTGTATGGTAGAAGAGAGTTATCATGAGGTACACTGCTTCACTTATTCATGAACAATGACTAATGATTTGACCTTTTTACTATTGGTCAGAGACATGCAAAGAACAAGATTAGGAGAGTGACAGCAAGAAGGCTCAGAGGAGTTGTAGTCTAGACTTTGCCAAACTGGTACAAAGTGTAAGATGTCTAGTCTTGTGGATAAGAAGACCTGCCACAGGAATGGCAGCCTATTTCCTTATCAATTCTGAAGTATTTTTTGGTTTGTTTTATTTTTTATGAGCTCGTGTTCAAAATGGCCATGTCATAATGGATGGAGGATATTTATAAACTCAGCAATATGGAATCAAATCTGATTTCTCCAATAAATATCCAATTCCTGAACAGTATAGGCCAACATGGATATTTAGTACAACACCTCTCTCTAGGGATTCCTTGGCCAATTTGATGTAGACTGATAACATTAAACTTCTTCCTTGTGGAAGTAGTTTTTCTTCACTAAAATAAATGTCTATTTTATATGAATTTGTCTTCCATGTCTATCATGCCATCATCTTTGTTCTTAGAGAATTCCTTACACACCATTATGATACCCCATGTGACATTGTTTCTGACCATGTAATATATTTAACTGCAGTAGAAATGTACCAATATGTTCACTCCCAGGGGGTTCTCTGATCTAACCACAAACCCATAATCTAGAAGCAGTAGGCCTGAAAAAAGGATGGGTGACCCAATGAAAACAGTTATGGTATATGTTGGAAGAACCATGTGAATCTGAGATGTTCTTCTAAAGCATACTGTATATACTTTGAATCAGACACAAGTATAGGATTCTCATTCTTTCATAGCTAGCCTGGATTCAATTCATGGTGGTAAGAGGAGTTCTTCTCACTATTATACCTAATAACCAATTAACAGACATTTGGCTCCGTTCCTGCAATCTTGTCCAAAGAAGGAATTTGTCCAAAGAAGGGCACAAAAATGGGCCCATAAAATGGAAGTGAAAATGACTCCTTGACTATTTTGGACTCTTCATGCCTCTGAGCTTATAAGTAGAAAGGAGATTATAATATTGTCAGAGGTGATTGCCCTTGATTATCAAGAGAAAATTAGGTTGTTGCTATAAAACAGGAGTGAGAAAAACTACATTTGGAACTCAAGGGGTTCTAAGAGCTCATCAGATAACTTCCCTGGCTGATAATAAAGGTCAATCTAATAAAATCAGGACCATTAAGAATTCAGACCCTTCTGGAATCAAGGTTTAAGATGGTCCTTGACACCTTGGTAGAAAGAATCCTGACTAGCTCACCCGTGAGCTGTTTTCCTGCTGGACTCAGTGAGTGGAAGACAAAGGCAGTACACTGGAAGGCTGGAGAAAAGGAGTGACCAGAATATTTTTCTCTCTTAATTTAGGCAACATCTCTAGAAATGCTGAGGCTCCAGCTCCCATGTGTCAATCTGACCATGATTTCAACTTCTACCTTACGAGTCTGGATAGTGGATTGTAGTAACAAATCCCTTTGTCCCTCCAGCTCTAGTGTTGGCAGTGGCTTCCTGCTGTTGCTAATCTCTGGGGTGCATCACTGTTCTCTATTTGGCTTCTCAGCTTTCTTCATATGTGTGCCTGTATGACAAATTATCAGCATTAAATTCTGTCTTAAATGCTCTGAGCAATTACTTGTTTTTGATTTGGACCCTCAGTGACAAATGAGTCCACTGTACTACATACATATTTTTCTCTAAGCCTTAATAAAAGTTATATATGTTTAGGTGGGGATGACAGTCTTGTGGAAGAATACAAGTTCTGCTTTAGTAACTCGATTCTTTTTAAATATGTTTGCTTCATGTTGTTAAAATTATTATTTGTATTACTTGTATTTATTTGTTTTTTAAATAGATAGTGCGTGCATATACATAAAATTAAACTAGTAAAAATCAACATGCAGTAAAACAAAACAAAACTTTTTTTTTTCCTGCAGTTTTCCATCATCCTATTTCCCCCGTTGGTAGCAATCATTGCCATGCGTTCTTTTTTATTCTTCCAAGCACACACACAAACATACACACACACACACACACACACACACGGTAATTTATTATGTACACTTCTGAATCTCTTTTTTTTCCAACAATATATTGGGACATTTTCTATGTCATTGCATAAATAGCTGCATCATTCTTCACAATTGTGGCACAATAGTCTATTGTATTTAACTATTCTAATGATTGGTGAACTTTTAGGTTCCTTCCAGTGTTTTACTACCACTAAGAATGCTGAGGATAATATACTGGCACATATGTCATTATGTATATGATATATGTATACCTGCAGAATATTTACCTGAATTAGATTTACTGGGTCAAAAATTAGGAGCTCTGGTGGCATAGTGCCTAAGGCATTTGAGTGCTAACCAGAAGGCTGGCAGTTCAAACTCACCAGACATCCCTCAGAAGGAAGGTTGGGCAATCTACTTTCGTAGTGATATCACCTCGGAAACCCAAGAAGGGGTCGCTATGAGTTGAGTCCGACTTGATGGCACATAACAACAACAACATTACCCTCTACAGAGGTTGCATCAAATTACAAATGAAATGGTTATTTTTCCCACACTCTCATCAGCATTGTGTGTTATAATTTTTTTGTCTTTGCCTATCTAATAAGGGAAACAGAACACCTTATTCTACTTTAATTTATACTTCTATTATTATCTAAAATTCTGTAGTATGTATAGATTATTTAACCCTTTACATTGGGAATTTTTTTCCTACTAAGATTAATGTGGTAGATATAACTGCTATTCACACAAAAGATGAGATTTCTTTTATAAAATCCTACAATCAGCCATAGATGAAAAATTTTCAGGGAGACATAGATATACCTATATCTCTATCTATATCTTTCTATATATCATGTTTTATCCCTATTATCTGGATGATGTTTGGGAGATACTACAGATAGATTATGAGAAAATAAGATAATTATATATATATTTGCTATTATTTTTAGCTGCTGTTGAGTCAACATGTATGTTCTGTGTGTACATATATATACATACACAAGTACACACATATACATATATACATGTACACACATATATGCAAATATATGCAAGTTAGGCCTGTATCATCACATTATATCGCTATGGTAATAGGAGCCACAGAGATGAAAGTAATGGAGAAGGTCAAATGCTGCTTAGTTGGAGAGAACAGGTCCAATTTAAAAGCATGGCAGGGTGAAACCACTGTTTCAAATGGCTAGACATGAGACATGATTCTCCTAGACCGGAATCCTAAAATGTTCCATGTGGCCTTTTGCATTGTCTCTCTCTCTTCTTTTTGGTAATGGTCTGAAGAAAATTAAGTAGAGGACACTGAGAGACTACAGAATATACACATGATAGGTCTATGCTACAATGTACATGGCTGTCACTCCATTGTAAATCCAGAGGGAGGCATCTGTTTACAGGAATGAAAGGTGGCAACTGAGTTTTGCATTAAGATAATGTGAGCAATGCATGAGTAGTTAGTGATAAGTGGAGAACCCAGCCTTGGGCTGGGCCTCAGAACAGGAGAATAGGTTGGGGAGATTGATTTAGGAAGCCCAGGTCAAGGCGTTTGTACAGAATAGCCATTCCCATAGGCACAGTGGGCAGATGGAACTTCTAGGCCCCTCTCCACAGAACAGGGATTGTCTTGCCAGGCACTCACATATTCTACACTCCCTTGGACTTAGACAGAGCTGGTACTCACCAGGCCTAAAACCTCAAGTGCCTTCTTGACCAGAATAGCCCATACCTGAGCAGGGGCTAAGGCAAATAGGGTCTGAGGCAAGGGCCACCATTGGAGGAAAGGTGACTGGATCTCTGAAGGGAGACAGAATCTGTGGTTTATTCCTTGGAGAAGAGTTCTTCTTACACATTTCTCCAAACTTTTTCTAAAATTAAGTATTCAAAAACTCATATGCATTGAACTGTGACAGGAGTGAGACATAAACTTTTATTAAGCCAATGTGTTTTATCTAAAGGTAATTACTTTGATCAATTTAGCAAGTGCGAGCAGTGAGCATATCTCTACGGAAGTAGATTGCCCAGTTTTCCTTCCAAGGGAGTGGCTGGTGGGTTGCACTGCCAGCCTTCTGATTAGCACTCAAATGCCTTAGGACTATGCCATCAGAGCTCCCTTTGAAGAAGTTAGGGAATGACAAAAGAAAGATATAGAACTAATAATGATGTAAATATACAAAGTGAGAAAATAGTAAAGAATATTTGGAAATGTGAGAGAGGATGAGATCCAAGGTATAGGAAGCTAAATTCTCATTCTTCAGTACTCAAAACAAAACAAAACAAAACAAAAAAACCCTATTTTCTTCCCCTAGGTCCCAGAAGGCTAGAGGTTTAAACCCACCAGCCACTCCTCGGAAGGTAAATTGGGCAATCTACTTCCATAGTGATACTGCCTCAGAAACCCAAGGAAGGGTCGCTGTGAGTTGGATCTGACTCGAAGCAAAGAGTTTTTGGGTAGGTAAGACTTGGAGGGGGCAAAGGAATTGAAAGAGTGTATATCCATTATTTTGATCTTTCGAGGAAAATTGTAGGCAAGTAATTGACAGGTAAAGAATTAGAAAGAGTATGAGTAGGAATTAGATATATTGCTGATGAGAGTAGAAAAGGTTTGAATAGTGACAGAGCTAGCAAAAGATGAATGATTATCATTAGAAGCATGACTGCATTATTAAGATTTGATAGTGTAAAAATATAACTGACTAAATCAACAGATTAGTTCCTCATATTTCCCAACAGTGGAAATAAGCGTTATGCAAATGTATTGGGGCTTGCTATAACAGAGATGGTTATAGAAATAAGTGATTCTACAGCAGCAGTAAAATCCATAGAAATGGATAATCATCCAGTCCATACATTCAGACTTACTAGAGATGCAAATAACATACTGACTGGAGTAAGAAAATAAATTATTGTTGAAAGGGCTGAGGAACTAGAGGTCTTCAAATAAGTAAGATATGGGAACAAAATACATTTAGGGAAAGTATAGTTAGAGGGAATTTCAGAATTCTAAATTTTACTTGCCAAACACTATGAGGAAGCCCAAATTGTAGCCGAAATATAATGGAGGTTAAATCATTGGAGTGAAGGATTTTGAGTATCTGAGAAACCAGTATTTGTGTGGTTATCAGGGTTTCCAGATAAAACACAGAGTGCCCACTTAAATTTGAATGTCAGATAAATAATGAATCATGTTTTTAAGTATAACTATATCCCAAATGGAGAGTTCTGGTGGCATAGTGCCTAAGGCATTTGACTGCTGAACAGAAGGCTGGTGGTTCAAACTCACCAGTCCCTTCTCAGAAGGAAGATTGGGCAATCTACTTGTGTAGAGATAACACCTCAGAAACCCAAGGAGGGGTTGCTGTGAGTCAGAACTGACTCAATGGGAGTGAGTTTGGTTTGGTTTTGGTTTTATGTCCCAAATATTCCATGGGACAAAATTAATTATTTCCTGAAATTCAAATTTAACTGTGTTTCCTGAATTATTGTTTGCTAGATTTCAACTCTGCTGGTTATCAATAAGCTTTTTAAAATCACCAATTATGAAAATAAAGCTTTCTAGTAAAGAATGATTTTGAGGCAGATATTAAAGTCATAAAGGGTGTACAAACGTCAAAGTAGATGCTTGAAGAAAGAATCAAAATAAGGAATTTGAAACATGGATTATTTCCATTTCAAATAAATAAAGATGATGGAGCAGTGATAATACCAGAGTAATTGTCTAGAACTGTCAATAAGTAGCAAAGACACTGCAAATGATACTCTCTGACCCATTAGGAGTGTTGGATTTTGGAGAACAAGAAGGAAGTATTGAGAGTAGAGCAATCTTAACACATTTTGTAAAGAAGTGTGATCATCAGAGAAAAATTTTCAGTTAAGGAAAGGGAATAGAACAAGCACTGTAAGGAAAAGTTAACCTGCGAAAGGACACAATGATGTAGTTCAGACCACAGATTTAAAGTATGACAGACCTAGGTTGAGTATCATAGTCAATGAGCCTGACTGTTAACCAAAATTTTAAGGTTCTAGTCCACCCAGCGGCAACTTGGAAGAAAGATCTGGTGATCTATTTCTGAAAAGTCAGCTACTGAAAAATCTGTGGAGCACAGTGCTACTCTGACACACAGGGAGTTGCCATTGAGTTGAAATCAACTCAGTGGCAACTGGTGTTACGTTGAGTATTAGCTTCACCATTTACTAACTGTGTAACCATGGGAAAGTTACTCTAACTCTATAAAGATCAGCTTTCTCATTTCCAATCTTAAGATAATAATAATACCTACTATTTTGGTGGAAGCTCTGGTGGTGTAATGCCTAAGGCATTTGCTGGCACTTCAAACCCACCAGCCACTCCCTGGAAGGAAGGTTGGGCAATCTACTTCTGTTGTGATACCGCCTCGGAAACCCAAGGAGGGGTCACTATGACTCTACGGCAATGTATTGTTTCCATTACCTAGTGCCACTCTGACAACAATGTACCACAAATGGGATGGCTTTAACAGGAGTTTATTCTTACAATTTGGAGGCTTTAAGTCTGAGTTCAAAATGCCAGACTCTAGGGGCTGAGTGAAAACCCCTCAACCTTGGGCTTCAGCTCTGCCTCCTGCTCCAAGCCCACTGAAGCTGGAGGCTTTTCTTCACTCAGATGCTGGCTGCTGGGGCTGAAAAACCCAAGGTTGACAAGTAACAAGGCACAGTCCCGATGTTACCAAACCACATGGCAAACCATTAATTCAAGTGTGTTGAGAGTCCCAAGGTTGGCAGATCATGACAAGCTACTGATCAATGACTCAGTTACATGCAGGATTCAAGGATGTCATAAACTAGAGATCATTCCCAAAGCCGTTTCTTATATATGGGAAGCAGACCACATCCCTAAAGCAGCCACTCAGCTGCTTGTGGTAGATCCCACCATGGAGTTGATTGCCAGTCTCATCATGGGGAATCACTATCACCAGCTGCCCAGCCACTCAACCAGGCCCAGCCAAGTTGACACACAACTTTAACTACCATACCTCCCTCATGAAATTGTTGTTGAAAGTAATTATAGCTCAACAAACAATACCGATTATCTTGGGGGAATATTAACATGTGCCTGAAAGCCTGATGGGAATTGGCTTTTGGGAAGGAGGAAAAGTGAGTATAAAAGACAATACGGTGAATGGGCAGGATATTAGGGAAGGGAAACCCAATAAGTAAGAAGGAAGAAATGAATTGGGAGGAACTTATGTTTTATAAAAGAAAGCACTGTGTAGGCAGCAATGTATTATATAAGAGTATAGAAGCATCTCATGGTCAAGGTTATATTTGGAATATTGTTTTGGCAGTGTGGAAGACTGCAGAATTATCTCATGCTGGGAGAATTGGTGATTTCATCCTAATTTGGGAATGGGGCCAGTGACAGAGCCAGTATGTTGATTGATATTTTCACACTGCAACTTATGTTTAAATTGCTTAGGTCTTCATCCTTAACCAATGCATCACAAAATACCAACCAACAAACTGATAAACTACAATATATTGAGGGGCTGGTTAATACATATGAGAGAATGAAAGTTTGGGTCACTTGAAAATTGTTAGTAGTTCATACATACCATTTAAAATGGAAACATTTTTGTTAGTATTTAGAAA
The DNA here is from genome assembly GCF_000298275.1 of Orycteropus afer afer. Lineage (NCBI taxonomy): Eukaryota > Metazoa > Chordata > Mammalia > Tubulidentata > Orycteropodidae > Orycteropus > Orycteropus afer. The sequence goes on from NW_006921653.1 coordinate 10,784,799, forward strand.
CAGTAATATATTTTGTGTTAAAGTATGTAATTGTATACTATATGTTTTCCCACTCCACTTTCTCCAACAACACGTTTTATTTACATTAACAAAATTAACTAAATTAACTACGAATGCCTGTTCTTCTGTTCTTTCACAAACCACACATCCTCTTACAAAAAATTAAGAAGGCCATTCCAAGGGTGAGCATCCTTTGTTCGTGTATGCTGAAGGGTCTTACTTTCCCTCCTTATTCTTCCCCTTTCCCAGTGTGTCTCTCACTTTTCCTTCCTTTGATTTCTGGAGAATACATTTTCGCCATTTTGTCCTCTTCTGGGTAAGAAAACGTAAATGCTGAATTACTCCAACTTAGGTAACCCTTAGGATAATTTTTTAAGCAGCAGGAATCAGGGCTATCTGGCTGAGCAGATAATGATATCAGCTGCTTCCTTCCAAAACAACAGGTGCTTTGGCATAAAAATGTATATCATCATACTGAGATGATGACATCAGTTCATACTTCAGCTTAATTATAAACTACCTCCATTAATCCTCAAATAATTAAACATTTTGTGTGTGTGTTGCAAGGTGAAATGTAAAGTTAAAAGTGTTGGCTGTTCATTATAGAGCTTTGAAAATGTATTTTCTCTACAGTGCATATATTTATACACTAACAAAATAAAATATGAAGTATATTTCAAAAATATTTCAAATATGTTTCAAAAATCCTGTTTTGCTTCTCTTAGGGAAACATAAAAGATAAGATAATCTATAAAATATAATGCTTTAAAATGATCATATAAGCTTAGAACCCCCAATAATAATGCAAATAGCTATACTGGTTATATATGGGTAAGAATTAATGGCAAAATTGTTTTAATAGAAAATGTTAAGTGTTTGCACCACTCTCATAGATATTTCAATTTTGTATTTTTATAAATAAATTGCCAAATACTTGCATTTCCATATAATAAAGCAAATATTAAAATGAGTAGAGTCTGATAGGTATCATAAAAATTAAGTAAAATAGATGTTTTTGTTAAAAATGAAAGAATTTTTCATGAATATTTGGCTCATTGCATGTATTTTTGATAATTAAAAATTCTAGTGAAATGTTTTTGCTATCCTGTTAATATCTTCACACCAAAAGCAGAATTATATAACATAATATCTTTCTTGAATCAGCACAGGAATCTAAGATAAAAGATTACACACTCCTCCTTTAACTTTAAAATATAGAACTGACCTTTAAAACAGATGTTACCTTCCTAAACCAGATGTGTTTCTAAACAAATTGCTTATAAGGGATATATCCAAGGACATAACCATTTAAGAATTAATAAATTATGCATTTGTCATTTTTTATTGGGCAAGACTTAAGGTGACATTTTTGACATGAACACAAGTGTCCCAGCACATAGTAATCATATTAACAATTTAGCAGAGGTGATTTTCTAGGAGAATGAGAGAACAGTGGCTTATGAAATTATTTTTATCATGGAAGTAGGCATTCCCTCAGATTTTAATTATTCACAATATATCCATTAAAAAGTCCACCTTCCCTAGGTTACATTAGAATTAATATAAAGTAAATTCTGTGGCATTCCCAGGAATGCATCACTACCTGTTTATCATGAAGATGGCACAACAGCTGTACAAAGTTGTTCTTAGGTTGATTGTATTTTTCATTTTTTTAAATGAAACCAGTTAACAAGTCTTCTCTCCTGTTAGGCACATAATGATAAATTCATATAAGAAGAATTTTATTCTTTTCAAGTAAAACTCAGACTGGAAATTTTCAGTGGATTTAGCTGCAACATTTGGGTAACCATATGGAGCTCTCTGTGGCGCCACGGGACCACGCAGCTATGAAATCTGATCGCTACCTCCCCAGTGACAGCTGGGCCTTTACACCATCAGAAAATTTTCAGAGCTCTAATTTGTCATAACTACCTCCTGTGGAAAGGAAATATGTTATGTAGCCAGATACAAGAATTCTTAGTACCCCAGACAACAAACAGTTAATTCCTTAATTGTGTTTTGTGGTTCATTGATACAAAATCCTACACCTCGAATCTACAGAGTCTTGTTACGTTAGGGTTAATCAATTGCTCCACCTATTAAAAAAGCCATTTTTGTGGAAATGCATCGAGAACAACTCTATCACAGAGCTTAGCTTTTAAAATATGTTTAACTTTCATTTACTCTGGAAAATCAGTGATGACACTGAGAGGCTTCATCTGAGTTCTATTGACCATTATTGGTCCATTTATGTCTTATGACTCTTCATTTGAATATGACTTGAATATTATGCTGTGGCTCTTAGTCTTTCCTTCTTTCCACATAGTCAGGCCATAGCTATTCTGTTACGATTCTTTTAATCTACTAGAAGTTCACAGGCTTATTAAGCATTTCTCTATCCAACCAAAGAGATGGGGCTAGTTCCCCAATCTCCCTCCTTGACCACTTATTTGGATGATCTGTTTGGGGATCTTCTCATAGCCACTGCCATCATAGGAAAAGGTCTTAGGACATAGGCTGTAGTTTTCTTTAATCCTTTGTCTTTGAAGAAGCAGCTTTAAGGGATGACATCAACTTTTACTTCTACTATCCAAAACTTTTTGTTTGATATCTTCTTAGTGTTTCACCCCCCTTACACCCCAAAAATCATTACCATAGAGTTGATTCCAATTCATATTAACCTTATAGACAGGGCAGAACCTCCACTATAGTGTTTCCTGGGCTGTAATCACTACAGAAGCAGATTGTCAGGTCTTCCTCTTGTAACTGCCAACCTTTTGGTTAGCAGTCAGGCTCTTAATCACTGTGCCATCAGTGCTCCTTAACCTTTTACCCCACTATTAATATTTTTAAAAAATCATTTATTGTACTTGACTTTCTAACTGGGTGATTTACTATAATCTTTAATTCAACATAATGAAGAAAGATTTTATGTTGGTCTTTTCTTCATCCTCTTGTTTATTCAATTTCATACCAGCTATGGAAACCTTACAACCTTATTCAATTCTCCCAGAGTGTCTACTTTCAACTGATTATAGACCTTAATCAAATCTACAAAATACATCCACAGAAACACCTAGATTAGTGTTTGATTAAATAACTGGGTCTATAAATTAGCTACGGAGTCTCTAGGTGGTGCAAATAGTTAAAAGCTCTCAGTTATCAGCCTAAAAATTGGCAGTTTGAACTGAACCAGTCACCTCAGAAGGCAAGCCTACAATCTGCTTTTGAAAGGTTAAAACCAAAAATACCAAACTCACTGTGGTTGAGTCAGTTCTGACTCATAGAGACTCTTCCTTGGGTTTCTGGGTGGTATCACTGCAGAAGTAGATTGTCCAGTCTTCCTTCTGAGGAGTGGCTGCTGGGCTTGAGCTGCCAGTCTTCTGGTTAGCAGTCACGTGCCTTAAGCATTACGCTACGGCCTTGAAAACCCTATGGAGCAATTCTGCTCTACACCCATGGAGTCACCGGAAGTTGGAATTGACTTGATGGCGACTAACAACAATAACAATATAAATTACCTAGACTGACCCTTCAAAAATATCATCAAGTTCATCCCTTGTCAATATGGCACCCATACACATCTCTTTAATAAAGATAGTAACACCACATGGTCATATTTCTGCCTATCAGGGTACAACTTTCCTGTGTACAACTGAAAATATGATAACCCCTTCTATAGAAGAGTATGCAAATCCTTGAGGGTTGTTTCTTCCTTAGATATCCTGTAACTTAAATACAGTGATATAAAATTAAATATTATTAATAAATTTTATGTTAGATTATGTTTTAGTTATTTAGTGATGTGATAAAAGAAACATCACAAATGAGTGGCTTTAATAAATAGAAATTAATTTGCTCACAGTTTAGAGGCTAGAAGTCTGAATTCTGGTTGCTGGCTCCGGGGGATGGCTGTCTCTCTGTGTTGACTCTAGAGGGAGGTCCTTGTCTCTTTGGGCTTCTGCTCCTGGGCAATCTTCAAGTGGCTTGACATCTTTCTCCCCCCATCTCTGCTCTGCTGATTTATTTAATCTCTCTTATATCTCAAAAGAGATTGACTCAAAATACACCCTGCACTAACCCTGCCTCATCAACATAACAAAGAAAACTCATTCACAAATAGGAATGTAACCACAGACATAGAGATTAGGATTTACACCAAACTTTCATGCCTGAAAGGACCTCTGGTGGCATAGTGGATAAGGCACTTGACTGCTAACTGGAAGGACAGTGGTTCAAATCCATCAGCTGCTCCATGGAGAGAAGATGGGGCATTCTACTTCTAAGAAGGTTTCTAGATTCCTAGGATGGCACAGGACCCAAAAGTGTTTTGTTCTGTTGTTCATGGGGTACCATGAGTCAGAGTCAACTTAACAGGCCATAGCAATAACAACACTCCCATTTTTTCATGTGTGATTAAATTAAGGCCTTTTGAAATGGGAGATTATTCTTTATTATGTGGATCGGCCAATGTAGTCATAACCAAACCAAACCAAACTTGCTGCTGTTGAGTCAGATCTGACTCATAGAGACCTCTCCTTGGGTTTCTGAGGCAGTATCACTATGGAAGTAGATTGCTCAGTCTTCCTTCTGAGGAGTGACTGGTGGATTTGAACCACCAACCTTCAGTTTAACAGTCAAATAAATACCTTAAGCACTATGCCATGAAGACCCTTAAAAATGGGAGATGGCCTTGGAGAAATCAATCATGGGAGAATAGAAGGGCTGTGTATGCACAGGGAGGCAGCTCAGGGGATAGGGCAAGAGTGCATGGGAGGGAAAGACACAGGGAAGAGGTGGCTATGGGGAGAAAGTGAGAGGAGGACTATTGCACTGTGGGAGATTACAGTCAATGCTGTGCGACAAAGTTTTTGTGAACTGCTGTATGGAAGGTGAATTTGCTCTGTAAACTTTCACCCAAATCACAATGAAACTAAAACAAAACAAAGCAAAAAAACAAAATAGAAGATGGAAGGAGAAGACAGTCAGAGGGAGATATGGCTATGGAAGAGATCAGATTGATACAATCTGAGAGATGTGAGAAAGACTCAACCCACCCTTACTAACTTTGTAGATGAAGGAAGAGGATCATGAGTCAAGCAATGCAGGCAGTTGCTAGGGGCACAAAAAGACAAGGGAACAGATCCTACTCAGCATCTTTAGAAAAAAATACAGCTTGTCAACACCCTTATTTTAGGCTAATAAGAAACATGTCAGAATTCTTACCTGCAAAACTGTGAAATAATAAATTTGTGTTGTTTAATTTGCTAAATTTGTGGTTGTTGTTGTTATTTGCCGTCGAGTCGGCCCCGACTCATAGCGACCACTCTTTGGGTTTCCGAGGCAGTATCATTACGGAAGTAGGATTGGCCAACCTTCCTTCCAAGGAGTGGCTGGTAGGTTTTAACCACCAGCCTTCTGGTTAGCAGTCCAGTGCCTTAGGCACTATGCTAATTTGTGGTAAGCATTTATATCAATTCATGGCCTGTGGCCAATAATTTGACTGGATGGTCAGATACTTGAAGAGAACTTAATTTGAAATCTGATGACAAGGTGGTCTGCGAGAAATTTTAGTAGATAAACTTTTCCAATAGGCAAGGGATGTGAAAATATTTGTGTCCCATGTGGCTGCTCACCAAAGATTGAACTCTGCAGAGAAATCTTTTAATAGCTACATAGATAGGGTAACCTGTTATGTGGATACTAGCCAACTTCTTTTCCCATTCAATCTTATCATTGCACAATGGGATTATGCTGCCAGAAAGGTAGGTAACATATTGACATGTTCCAGGGATTAGGATAGGGTCATCTTTGGGAACCCACTAGTTGGCCTATAACACTTTGTCCTTTGCATCTCAAAGGTTCATGTCCATCCTTCATGCAAAATACACTCATCCAATTCCACAGTCCATAAAACCTCAACCCATTACAGCATCAACTGAAAGCCCTAAATCTTTTATTTTTATTTTTGCAGTATTCCTTCCCCTCCTCTGCCACCCCTGGTAACCAACAAAGAAAATTTCCTTCCATATATAAACCTATCCTTGACTTTTTACAATGATGGACTAACACAATATTTGTCATTTTGTGATTGACTTATTTCACTCAGTATAATGTCCTCCAAATTCATTCACATCATGCAGTGTTTTGTAGAGTCTACATTATTCTTTAGGATTGCGTAGTTTTCCATTGGGTACACATATCATAGTTGCTTACCCATTCTTCCGTTGATGGGCACCTAGGTTGTTTCCATCTTTTTGCTATTGTACATAGTGCTGCATTGCACATATATGTGAACATATCTGCCCTTGTCCTGGCTTTCACTTCTTTAGGATATATGCCTAGTAATGGGATTGCGCGATCAAATGGTATTTCTAGTTCCAAATTTGTAAGGAATCACCATACTTCTTTCCGCAGTGGTTTTATCATTTGACAGTCCCACCAGCACTGTATGAGAGTCCCAGTCTCTGGACATCCTTATCTGCATATGTTATTTTCTGTCTTGTTAAACTTTGCTATTAGTCCTGGGGCAAGATGGTATCTCATTGTTGTTTTGATTTGCATCTCTCTAATGGCTAATGATTGTGGACATTTCTTCTTGATTTGCTGGCCACCTGAATATCCTCTTTGGTGGAGTGTCTATTCATATCTTCTGCCCATTTTTTAATTGGATTGTTTTTCTTTTTATTATTGACATGTTGGAGTTTTCTATAAATTTTAGAGAAAAATTCCTTGTCAGATATGTCAGTGCTGAATTTTTTTTTTTTTCCCAATCTGTAGGTTCTCTTTTTACTGTTTTGGAGAAGTGTTTTTAAGCACATGAACATTTAAATTCCAGAAGGTCCCATTCATCTAGTTTATCTTCTGCCTTTTGTGCATTTGGGTTATGCTTGATAGTCTTTTTATGCCATAAATTAGGGCCCTTAAATTTTGAAAGCCCAAAATAAATCTTTTTAGCTCAAAAATTCCAAACATCATCATCATTGAAATAATCTGAATTAGATATATGTGAGACTCTAGATATAATCCATTCTGGTGCAAAACCTCTCTCCATCTATGAATCTGTGAAACTAGACCACAAGTGCTCACAAAATATAATGATGGGATTGGTGTAGGATAACAATAATAAACATTCCCTTTCAAATATGAAAACTGTGTAACAAACAAACACATAAGAAGAGGTGTCACTAGTCTGAAGGAATTTTAAAATTCAGATGGGCAAACTCAATGAGGTTTCAAAACCTGGAAATAATCCTTTGTGGTTAAGTTATCTGAGCTTGAGGCTCTGATCTCCAGCTTGATGATATATGTCACTGCCCTCGAGTCAGATCCGACTCACAGTGACCCCTCCTTGGGTTTCTGAGGCAATATCACTATGGAAGTAGATTGCCCAACCTTCCTTCTGAGGAGTGGCTAGTGGGTTTGAACCATCAGCATTCTGGTTAGCAACCAAATACCTTAGACACTGACTTATTTTTTCTTTTTCACGTGTGGTAGCATGTGTTTGAACATTGTCTGATAACCAATGATCATAAGGATGGTACAGGATTGGATAATGTTTCCTTCTGTTATACACAGGGTCATTATGAGTCAGAACTGACTCAGTGGCAACTAACAACAGCAAGCATTTGTTTGTATCTGAGCAGTTTATCATTCTGTTTACTGCCTGTAGCATTTTGGGGCCTGAAATTCTTCTTTTGTTTCATTCTCTTTCTGTTCCTTTCATCCTAAGGTTGCAGTGTTTCTCTGAGATAAAGTTCTTAAGAAACTTGTGGGTCTTCTGTATATATCATGAGGATTCAGTCCAGTAAAGAAGAGACTCCTTTACAAATAGATAATCTTATTTCTATTGTTAGCTTTTACCTGGTGGATCAGAGAATATGGGTTACACATTTAACCTCATTAAAGACCCATTTGTGTGACTGAATAGCCTGAACTTTTTTTTTTTTAAGTTATTAGAAAAAGTTTGTCGGCCATTTAATTGACTTTTTTAAGGGCTCACTTTCCCAACAGTGAATCTTTTAATTTAAGGGTCTTTTGAAATCTAGATAAACTGATAATTTTGCAAATTATTAAATCCTGGTTCATTTTTGTTATGAAGTTCTTTCTTCAATTCATCTTATTCCTTTCACATTTTACCATAAGCAGCAAGAAGAAATCACACTTTGCTTGAAAATCTCCTAAATTAAATATTTATTTTCATCATTTTAAAATTCCGCTGATTAGATAACTGTAGGACCCAATTCTGCTAATCTTTGTGCAACTATATAACAAGGATATCCTTTTATTCTATTTCCAGGAAAATGTTTTTCATTCTACTCTGATCCTTTACCAGCAACACCTTTAACATTGATATCTACTAAGAGTTTGTCCACAATGATTTCAGTATTCTCTGAAGAGATTAAGATTTTCTCTTTCTTGATGCTCATTTCCTTCGTATTTCTCATTAGCAGAGTTATTAACACATTTCTACTGGCAGTCTGTTGAAGGAAATCTAGGCTTTTTCTAGCATGCTTCTCAAAATCTTTAACTCTCTTTCCATTGCCCAATTCTAAAGCAACTTTCATATTTTTATCTATTTGTTACAATAACATTTGACTTTCATGTACCAAAATATGTGTCAATCATAAATTTTAAATACAGAAATGGTACTAGTAGGAGATAAATATTAAGAGATATATTGTAAGGAATTAGTTTCTGTGATTGTGCATGCAGGATAGGTAAGTCTAAAATCCATAAGGCAGGCCATCGGGAGGGCAGGCTAGAACCCTTGGTCTCAAGCTGAAGCTGTTGTCCGCATCTGAATTTTTTCTTCTTCAGGAAACCCTTCACTCTGTTGTCAAAGCTTTTTTAACTGATTCAATCAGGCTCACCTGGATTATCTTGGACAATCCTAAAGATAATTGATTAAGATCTTTAAACACATGTATAGAATACCTTCAGAGCACCACTAGATTAATATTTGATTGAATAACTGGATACTGCAGCCCAGTTAAGGGAATACATCACAAAAGATCATCACATAATTTTCAGCATCAATATGACCCTCTTAGATTTAATTTTTACTCAGGCACTTACTAAGCAAGACACCAAGATGCTTAATAAAAATGTCTATCCACAATTTATAAGTATTTTGAAAAGGAATACTAATGTGAGTCTGACAAGGTAAAACCAAACCTGAACCTGCTGCCATCGAGTCAATTCTGACTGGTAGTGACCCTATAGGACCAAGTAGAACTGCCCCATAGAGTTTCCAAGGCTATAATCTTTAAGGAAGCAGACTGCCATGTCTTTCTCTCACAGAGTGGTTGGTGGGTTCGAACAGCTGATCTTTCGGTTAGCAACCAAGTGCTTAACCACTGCACCACCAGTACTCCTATCTGATATGGTAAAGGTACAAAACTTATAAATTGCCTATTAGGATACCAGACTTATGGAAGAAGATTAATAAATGTTAATTATCTGACCTCTTTACCTCTCAAAAGTAGAAAATAGAGTATGTGAAAATTTTTGTGATCACTCTCAGATCACAAATAGAAGATTATTTATAAACATTTAAGGCATTTAATTAGGACCCAAATTGCAATAACTTTGTTTGCTCTCTTTCTTTGTCTTACTTTTCATCTGTGAAGTCATAGAGTTACTAAACCCTTTCCCATCTTTGTGCCCTCTATTTTTATCTGCCCTTACTAGGTCTGCACTCTAGTGATTAGGGACTGTGTCTCTTACTTTTTTTGAATAGCATTACTATTAGATAGACATTTCATAGCAAAATAGTATTTTTCATAATGACGACGATGATGATGATGATGATTTGCCACATATGATGAGCACAATATATTTGCCTGGTACTGAGGATACAGATCAACAGAGTACATGATCAAAAGTGAATCAGAATCTAAGAGTGCAGCAAATATTAAATAATTTAACATGAAAAGAGGAAAATAGTACCTCAAACTAACAGCTAATGTGTATTATGTTCCCAGTACAATTTTAATCACATTACCTATATTAACCCAATTAAAGGAAGTGTATAAGGTACTACGTTTAAGGAAAGATAAATAGAAGCCCAAAAGAATTGGATAATACAAAAAACTAATGAAGCAAGAAACTACTAATCTATTTTGCAATAATAATTTTAATCTCTATTTCTAAATTATTTTGTAGTTCAAACAAACAGGTATTTTTGTTTTGTTCTATAGTTTCCAAAAATTAAACTTGAATGTGCTCAAGCTCACCACTGAAACCTAACTGGGGGGGAGAGGGAGAAAAAGACACCAAAAAATTGTAAAGAAGGAAAAGATGCTCATAGAAAGATATACACTGGCATTGTAACCGAAGTTCAGACAGAGCCCTTTTGTTGAGCATGACAACTGAGTGCAGAGTCTGGCTGCCACATTGGAGCTTGGTATGATATGGGATAAATCAAGCAAATCCTTTGTAGAGTGATGAAAATGAGATCCATTTACTAGTATATGTTTCCTGGCTTCTACCACTGCCAGGATGATTGCCACTGCCAAGGCTTTATGTTCAATGAATTCAATCAACCGTCCAAAAAGTCATGTGATCATGCTACATGGTGCCAAGCAAAGGGGAGAGTTGCTAGGGTGCCTGGGAGGGGGGAAAACTCATACAAATGAGCTTTTTGGCAGGATATAATCCCCTTTGGAGGGCCCCTACCTTTCAGAGAGCATACTGCATTTTGCTAGGAACAAATCCCAACTGCGTTCCTTTTGAGAAATCCCCGTAAGCTTTAATGTCATTGACAATATAGCTTTGATGGTGGCAAAAACTCTACTGAGTGTCTTCTACCTCTAAGATGAGTTTGCAAGATGATTTCTTAGTTTCAAAATAATCTTTGTTGCTATATCACTTTCCAAATGAAAGCATCCCAAATTCTCCAGTGTTTTGTCTATAACTAAATGTTCCCTTAATATTATTTCTCACTTCAAATTTAGAATCTATAAAAAGTGTAAGAAAAAGAATACAATAAATAAGAATATATAATACAAAATAATGGACAGACAAAAATAAAGCAATTTTTTTATAGTTGTCTTTTAAGATCATTTTAGGAGACACACTTACATTGTCTTTTACATGTTGGTGATTTGTTCTATTGATTTTAATCCAAGGTACTCAGGGTTTTTTAATTAACTCTATACTTTTCCATAAAACTCAACACAAAAACCTCTTATCTTATTATTCCAGATTTTCCAGAATACTTTATAATTTCTACCACCAAATTATCATTATTCTATTGCTTTGACATATGATCATTCATTACTATAGTTGGTTTCTTGAAGGCATGAGAAAATGGTTGCTACAGAAACTGTCAAATATGCCTCACATTTCTTTAATGGGTGCAGGAGAAAGAGCAAGGTTTGGGATTCAGCAAAGCAGACTTTGTAGTGATAATACTGTTTATAGTTTATTCTTGGAACATATTAAGCCTTGAATTCCTCTCATGATTTTTATGAGAGTTTATGTTATAACTAGTTTCCCTGGGTAGCACAAATGATTAAGTGCTTCCACTCCTCTAAAAGTTGATGGTTTGAACCCACCCAGAGACATCACAGAAGACAAGTTTGGGGATCTGCTTCCAAAGGCCACACACC
>NW_006921653.1:10799783-10802776 GCF_000298275.1 Orycteropus afer afer
TTCCTCTCCTCACCTAATCCCTTTGGCTGACTGCTCTTCTCTCTGGCTTCCTGGCTTTCAATCCCCTTTCTCCTGCTCTTCCCGCTTGCTACTTCGGGCATCCCTGAGTTGTCTCTCCTCACCTGTAACCCTGTGGCTGACTTAAGGCAACTAAAAACAATAACAATGTTATAATTTATTTCCTTCATAAAATATTTTCCTTGAATTTATTAATAAAAATGAAAGGCCAGCTTTTCATAAATATCAATATCCCCAAGTAATTTTAGGTTTTACAATCTAAGGAATTAATGTTTAAATTTTGACGCCTATATAGAAATGAATTGAAAGTTATGTAATGGTCCTTTCTAAGCTCAGGGGTAAAGATGCAGCTTAGAATTGCTTGGTGTGGACATTCATGCGCATGTGTGTGTTTTCTCTCTTTCGCTGTTGTTTTAGAGAAATTGTGTTTCACCTAGAAAAAAATAAAACCTAAGTCCAAAAATGCTAATTTTTTGTACAAAATTCCTTAAATTAACAAAAAGAATGAATTCCTAAAATTAGTGAGAAAAAGTAAAGATAAAAGTTTACAAACCACTTAATCAAATTTGTTATTTACTGAAAAAAGTAAGCAATAGTTACTGTGTATTTTCTTGCTATTTTGTAACCTTCTCTCCTTCCTTCGTTACTGTTATCATCCCAATCAACAGTTTACAAATAAAAGTAAAGTAGTTTAGAATATATGTAGGTTTTAATAAGAATGTTACCCAGTCAATAACACCTAGGAGTTTATAAACTTAAGAAAGAAGTGGTTCAGCTTTGTATGGTGTAAAATTATCTTACCAAAACCAATTGCTGTCTAGTTGATTCCAATTCATGATAAACTCATGTGTGTCATAGTAGAACTGTGTGCCATATGGTTTTCAGTGGTTGATTTTTTTGAAGTAGATTGCCAGAAATTTTTTCCAAGGTTCCTCTGGGTATGCTTGAACTTCTACCCTTTTACTAGCTGAGAGCATTGAACTACCCAAGGACTCTTAGTCATCATTTTTATTTTCAATGTTTTTTTTAAACTGTTGGTATTTCATTTATTTATTTTAAAATTTTTATTGTGATTTGGGTGAAAGTTTACAGAGCAAATTCATCTTTCATACAGCAGTTCACATACACTTTTTTTCATGACATTGACTGCGATTTCCCACAAATGCAATGGCTCTCCTCCCACTTCCTCCCCATAGCCACCTCTTCCCTGTGTCCTTCCTTTCATGCATTCCTGCCCTCCAAGCTATCTCCCTGTGCATACCCAGCCCTTCTATTCTCCCATGACTGATCTCTCCAAGGAGTGTATCTACCTAATGTAAATGTTCAGCTCATATGCCGTTCTTTTGTTTGGCTGGAAGCTACAGAAGTGTGTTCAGTTCCAGACCTGAATGGCAGCAAGAGGCCATAGTCTCAGGGGTTCCACTTGGCTCAATCAGACCAGCAAGGCTGGTTCTTTTTCATATTATTATTATATAAGTTTTGTTCCACATTACTTTCCCACTCTATTCAGGATCTCCTACTTAGATCCCCCTCTGAGTGGTTGACAGTGGTAGCCGGGCACCATCTAGTTCTTCTGGTCTCATAGTCGTGTAGGCTGATGATTGCATGTTGTACAAGTTGTTTGGACTAATTGTTTCCATGAATCTTTGGTTTTTTCCACTTTTCTTTACCTTGGACAAGGAGAGATCCATTGTTGCATCTAGATGGCCACTTGCAAGCTTTTAAGATCCCAGTCATTACTTGCCAAACTAGGATGTAGAACAATGTTTTGTGTAGTATGTTAAGCCAATTGAGCTTGATGTCCCTTGCAACTATGGTCTGGAGTCCACAGTTCCACCTATTTGCTCCCTCTGGGTAGTTGGCTATGACCAAGAAGTGATTACAAACTTGTTCCTTGCCAGCTCTACTATATATCTGGGAATTTTTACAGAACATATAAATATACTTGTACTAACATTGTCTGTCAACTGTGTACATGGTCTTGGGCACACTTCCCCCTGCATAGAAAAACCTAATAGTTCAGCATGCCCACCCATCTATCTATCCATATATCCATGTTTGCCTTCACTGACAATGCAGTATTACTGTATGTGCAGTATTACTCTATGTTCATCTTTGTTGCCTATCTCCTATGCATCTCTCCATGTCTTCCTCTTCCTTGAAGTCACTGTGTTGATCATTCACATTTGGTACATTGCCCTTCTCTTCACCCAAATCAACACTTGTCTCTGCCTATCTAACAGTGTTCCCTCTCCCTTCCCTCTCATGCCTGGTAACCAACAAAGAAAATTTGCTTCCATATATAAACCTTTCCTTGACTTTTTACAATAACAGACTAACAATATTTGTCCTTCTGTGACTGACTTATTATACTCAGCATAATGTCCTCCAAGTTCATCTATGTTATGCAGTATTTTGTAGATTCTACATTATTCTTTACAGTTGCATAGTTCAATTGGGAACTCTGGTAGCATAGTGGCTAATGCACTTGACTGCTAACCAGAGGGCTGGTGGTTCAAACCCACCAGCCACTCCTTGGAAGGAAGATGAGGCAATCTACTTCCGCAGTGATACTGCCTCAGAAACTCAAGGAGGGGTCGCTATGAGTCAAGTTTGACTCGATGGCACGTAACAACAACAGCAGTATTCAATTGTGTGTATTTACCATAATTTGGTTTTCCATTCTTCAGTTGTTGGACACGTAGGTTGTTTCCATCTTTTGGCTATATAAATAGTGTTGTGATGAACATGGGTGTGCATATATCTGTTCTTGTCCTGGCTCTCATTTCTTTAGGATATATATCTAGTAATGGAATGGCTGGGTCAAATGGTTTTTCAAATTTCAACTTTTTAAGGTATAGCCATACTGCTTTCCATACTTGTTGTTATGTTGTTAAGTGCCATCGCGTCATCTCCGACTCATAGCAATCTTATGCACAGCAGAATAAAATACTGCCTGGTCCCACACCAGCTCC
>NW_006921653.1:10803546-10806549 GCF_000298275.1 Orycteropus afer afer
TTCTTGATTTTAAACCATGCAATGTCCCCTTGTTGTGTTTGAACAACAGCCTCCTAGTCTATGTACAGGTTCCTCATGAGTACAATTAAATGTTGGGGAATTCCCATTCTTCTCAATGTTACACATAATTGGTTATGATACACACAATAAAATGCCTTTGCATAGTCAATGAAACACAATTAAACCTCTTTCTGGTATTCTTTGCTTTGAGCCAGGATCCATCTGACAGAAGCAATGATATCCCTCATTCCATGTCCTATTCTGAATCCAGCTTGCACCTCTGGAATTTCTCTGTCAATATACTGCTGCAACCTTTTTTGAATTATCTTCAATAAGATTTTACTTGTGTGTGATATTAATGATATTGTTAGATAATTTCTACATTCTGTGGAATCGCTTTTCTTTGGAATGGGTACAAATATGGATCTCTTCCAGTCAGTTGGCCAGGTAGCTGTCTTCCATACCTCTTGGCATAGATGAATGAGTGCCTCCAACAGATCATCCATTTGTTGAAACACCTCAATGGGTATTCTGTCAATTCTTGGAGCCTTGTTGAAACACCTCAATGGGTATTCTGTCAATTCTTGGAGCCTTGTTCTTCACCAAGTCCTTCAGTGAAGCTTCAACTTCTTCCTTCAATGTCATTGGTTCTTGATCATATGCCACCTCCTGCAATGGATGAAGATCTACCAGTTCTTTTTGGTACAGTGACTCTGTGTTTTCCTTCCATCTTCTTTTGATGCTTCCTGCATCATTCAATATTTTGCCCATAGCATATTTCAATATTGCAATTCGAGGCTTAAATATTTTCTTCAGGTTGAGAAATGTCAAGCATGTTCCCTTTTTGGCTTTCTAACTGTAGATCTTTGCACATTCCATTATAGTAATTGGCTTTATCTTTTCAAGCTGCACTTTGAAATCTTCTGTTCAGCTCTTTTATCTTGTTGTTTCTTCCATTTGCTTTAGTTACTCTCCACTCAAGGGCAAGTTTCAGAGGTTCTTCTGACATCCATTTTGGTCTTTTCTTTCTTTCTTGTCTTCTTACTGACCTCTTGCATTCTTCATGGATCATGTTCTTGATGTCATCCCAAAATTCTACTTTTCAGTCATTGGTGTTCAATGCATCCAATCTATTCTTTAGATGGTCTCTAAATTCAGGAGGAATATGTTCAAAGTCATATTTTAGCTCTAGTGGATTTGTTTTAATTGTATTCAGCTTCAACTTGAACCTGCATATGAGCAGTTGATGGTCTGTTCCACAATCAGCTCCTAGCCTGGTTTTGGATGAAGATATTGAGCTTTTCCACTGCCTCTTGCCACAGATGTAGTCAATCTGATTCCTGTGTGTTCCATCTGGTGAAGTCCACATGTAGCACCACCATTTGTGTTGTTGAAAAAGGGTATTTGCAATGAATAAGTTGTTGGTCTTGCAAAATTTTATCATGCAATCTCTAGTGTTATTTCTGTCAGCAAATTTTCCAACTACCGGTGATTCTTCTTTGTTTCCAACTTTTGCATTCCAGTCACCAGTGATAATTAACATTGCATGTTCGGTCAATTTCAGACTACAGAAGTTGATAAAAGTCTTCAATTTCCTCATTTTTGGCTTTGGTGGTTGGTGTGTAAATTTGAATAATAGCAGTATTAACTTGTTTTCCTTGTAAGCATACGGATATTATCCTATTACGCACAGCATTGTACTTCAGGACAGATCTTGAAAGATCCTTTATAATGATGAATGCCATGCCATTCCTCTTCAAATTGTCATTCCCAGCATAGTAGATCATATGGTTTTCTGATTGAAAATGGCCAAAACTCATCCATTTCTGCTCACTAATGCCTAGCATATCAATCTTCATGCATTCCATTTCATTTTTGAAAGCTTCCAGTTTTCATAGATTCATACTTTGTATATTCCATGTTCTGATTATTAATGGATGTTTGCAGCTGTTTCTCCTCAGTTTGAGTTGTGTCACATCAGCAAAAGGAGGTCCTGAGAGCTTTACTTTAACCATATCATTAAGGTCAGTTCTACTTTGAGGAGGCAGCTCTTTCCCAGTCATATTTTGAGTGCCTTCTGACCTAAGGGTCTTGTCTTCCTGCGCTGTATTGGACAATGCTTCTGGGCTATTCATAAAATTGCCTAGTGATGTATCAGTGTTTCTCTGCTATTCATAAGGTTTCCCCTGGCCAATTCTTTGAAAAGTGGATGGCCTCTTCCTTCTTCCTAGTCTGTCTCAGTCTGTAAGCTGTGTTGAAACATGCGCACCATGTGCAACCCTGCTGCTGTTTGAAACACTGGTGGCACAGCCTCAAGCCTCACAGCAACACACAAGCCACTGCAGTAGGACACACTGATAGACAAATTTGTCTTCCTTAACTGTTCAGAACTACCCTGTCCTCCCCTTATCTGCATCCCATGGCTCTGTCTAGTCCGTGGCTTTTGCCCTGCTTCCTGTAACTTGGGGGGGGGGCGCATGTCATCTCCCTCCCCTTACCTGGATCCCATGGATTTCCACAGTGGTTGTATTATTTTACAGTCTCACCAACAGTGTATGAGAACCCCAATCTCTCCACATCCTCGCCAGCATTTGTTATTTTCTGTCTTGTTGAACTTTGATATTAGTGCTGGGGCAAGATGGTATCTCATTGTTGTTTTGATTTGCATGTGTCTAATGGCTAATGATTGTGAGCATTTCTTCATATGTTTGTTGGCTGCCTGAATATCTTCCTTGGTGAAGTGTCTTTTCATGTCTTCTATCCATTTTTAATTGGATTATTTGTCTTTTTGTTGTTGAAGTGTTGGAGTTTTCTATAAATTCTACAAATAAGTTCCTTGACAGATATGTCATTGCTGAATATTTTTCCCAACCTGTAGGTTCTCTTTTGATTCCTTGGGAGAAGTCTTTGGAAGCACATAAAAATTTAATTTTTAGAAGTTCCTATTCATCTAGTTTCTCTTCTGCTATTTGTACATTTTGGGTTATGCTTAATAGTCTATTT
>NW_006921653.1:10807384-10808480 GCF_000298275.1 Orycteropus afer afer
CCATTTCCTTAAAGAATGTTGATGGGATCTGGATTGGGATTGCATTGAATGTAGAGATTGCTTTGGGTAATATTGACATTCACAACAATTAATCTTCCTATCCATGAACATGGTATGTTCTTCCATTTATGTAGCTCTCTTATGTTTTCTTGAAGTAGTTTTTGTAGTTTTCTTTCTACAGGTCTTTTATGTCTCTGGTAAGATTTATTCCCAAGTATTTTATTATTTTTTTGGTAGTGATTTTAAATGGCTTTGATTTCCTTATTTCTTCTTCAACAATCTCTTTGCTGGTGTAGAGGAATCCAACTGATTTTTGGATGTTGATCTTGTATCCTGCCACAATGCCAAATCTCTCAATTAGTTCCAGTAGTTTCTTTGCCAGGTCTCTCGGGTTTTCTATGTATAGGATCACATCATCAGAAAATAGGGATAGTTTGACTTCTTCTTTACCAATTTGGATGCCTTTGATTTGCCTTTCTTGCCTTATTGCCATAGCTAGGACTTCCAATACATTGTCGAATAGAAGTGGTAATAGAGGGAATCCTTGTCTGATTCCTGTTCACAGGGGGAATTGTTTCAGTCTCTCTACATTGGGAATAATGTTGGCTGCTTTTGCATAGATGCCCTTTATTATATTGAGGAATGTTCCTTCTATTCCTATTTTGCTAAGAGTTTTGATCAGGAATGGACATTGGATTTTATCAAATGCATTTTCTGCATCAATTGATACAATGACATGGTTCTTTTCCTTGTTTTTATTTATGTGGTGGATGACGTTGATTGTTTTTCTAATGTTGAACCATCCCTGAATATCTGATATGAATGCCACTTGGTCATAATGAATGATTTTCTTGATATGTTGACTCGGATTTTGTTGAAGATTTTTGCATCTATATTCATGAAGGATATTGGTCTGTAGTTTTCCTTTTGAGTGATGTCTTTGCCTGGTTTTGGTATTACGGTTGTGCTTGCTTCATAAAATGAATTAGGGAGGATTCCGTCCTTTTGTATGTTCCGAAATAGTTTAAGTAGGATTGGAGTCAATTCTTCTCTGAACATTTGGTAAAATTCTCCAGTGCAACTGTCTAGGCCAAGA
>NW_006921653.1:10809330-10817389 GCF_000298275.1 Orycteropus afer afer
AAGTGTTATGTAGATGTCTATAAGGTCAAGTTGGTGGACTGTATTTTTTAGCTCTTCTGTGTATTTGTTGAGTTTCTTTCCAGTTGTTCTATTTTTCATTGAAAATGGTATATGATGTCTCCTACTATGACTGTGGAGTCATCTGTTTGTCTTTTAAATTCTGTTAAAATCTGATTTATATATTTTGGGGCTTTTTCATTGGGTTCATAGATATTTATTATGGTTATATCTTCTTGTTCAATTAATCCTTTACTATTATATAATGTCCTTCCTTGTATCTTATGGTGGTTTTTGTCTTCAGTCAAATTGATCAAAAATTAATATTGCCACTCCTTCTCTTTATTGGTTGCCATTTGCTTGATATATCTTTTTCCAACTTTTGATTTTTAGTCTATTTTTGTCTCTAAGATGTGTCTCTTATAGACAGCATATTTATAAGTTAGTTATGTTTTTCTTATCCAGTCTGCAATTATCCATTTTTTGAGTGGTACATTTAATCCATCAAAACTCAGTGTAATTATTGGCAAGTATGAATTTGTTGCTGTCATTTTGTTATGTGTTTGTTTTTTCATGGTGTTCCTGGCTTCTTTGTTCCATACAATTTTCTGTGCTGGGCTCATTTTGTTTATGAATCATGTTATCATTTCCTTTGTTGCTGTTGTATTAGTATTTGCTAAATATTTGTACTTTTCCTCTTTTTTATTGTGATGTAAATGTTTATTATTTTTCTTTGAGGTTACTCTGTGATTTATAATTTTCTTTCCAAGTTTAGAACAGTCCATTCTATGTTGCAACTGTCTTGATTTCCTAACCATTTAAAAGTTCTGTAACTACACTAACTACACTATTTTTTCCCTCTTTTGGTTTGTAGTTGTTCTCCTTTGCCAACTGATGCATCTGCTTCCTTGTGTACAATCTTGTAAGCGTATTTTCCTTTGGATATTTCCATAACTGGGTTGGTTTCTGGGTTATATCCTCTTGTGTATGAATGGTCAGTTATTGTTTGCTATTTTTGATTCTCTGTTCAAAAGACTCCCTTTAGTATCTCTTGTAAGGTTGGTCTGGTTTTAACAAATCCCCTTAATTTCTGCTTACCTTCAAATCTTCTAATTTCACCATCATATTTAAGTGACAATTTTGCTGGGTATATAATTCTTGGTTGGGAATTTTTCTCTTTCCAAGTTTTATACATACAATCCCATAGCCTTCTTACTTGCATAGTTTTTGCTGAGAAATCAGAGCTTAGTTTTATTGGTTGCCCTTTGTATGTAACTTTTCATTTTTCTTCTGCCACTTTCAGGATTCTTTTCTTGTCTATGGTTTTGATGAGTTTGATTATGATACATCTTGGTGATTTTTGAGGGGTTATATCCTGTTTGGTGTTCACTGGACTTCCTGAATGAATATATTCTCATCTTTCTTCATACCAGGAGCTCTGGTGGCATAGTGTGTAAGACATTTGACTGCTAACCAGAAGGGTGGTGGTTCAATCTACTTCCATAAACCCCAGGAGTGGTTGATATGAGTTGGATCTGACTGGACAGCAATCTGTTAGAATTGTCCCTCAAAGGGTTTTCAAGGGCTGATCTTTCAAAAGTGGAAAGCCAGGCCTTTCTTCCAAGTCACCTCTATGTGTACTTGAACCTCCATACTTTGGGATCTCTGGTGTCATAGTTCCTAAAGCATTTGACTGTTAAACAGAAGGCTGGCAGTTCAAACCCACCAGCCACTTCTAGCAAAGAAGACTGGACAATATACTTCCATAGAGATACTGCCTTGGAAACTCAAGGAGGGGTTTCTATGAGTTGGATCCGACTCCACAGCAGTGAATTTTGGTTTGGTTTCATCATATCAGGGAAGTTCTCTTCCAAAAAAATTTTGGACAATTTTCTCTGTGGTTTTATTTTTCTCATCCTGTTCTGGAATTCCAATTATACATAAGTTATTCCTTTCCACAGTATTCCACATGAATCTTACACTTTCTTCATTTATTTTTTGTTTTTTTATTATTATTTTTCTGATTGATCCCATCGTAAAGAAGAATTTGGGTATTTGTCTTCAATCCCATTAATTCTGTGTTCCATTGATTTGATTCTATTTATTTGCCCTTTCAATGTTTTATCTTTTTCTGAAAATTTAGTATTAATCTTCTGGATTACTATCCCTAAATTTTACATCATTTATAATTTTTCATTTATTTTGTCATTTAGTTCTTGTATTTTCTTCCAAAATTTTTCTAGGGTTTTGTCTGTGTTTTCCTTAATTTTGTCAATGTTTTCCTTGATCTGACTCTCAATTCATTGAAGATAACTTAATATAATTCTTTTGAATTCCTTATCAGGGAGTTCCAATGCTATTTCTTCCTCAGGGATATGTTCTGTGTCTGTATCCTGCTCCTTTGTTTCTACCACTTTATATTGTTTCTTTGTGTGGACTGTGATGATCTGTTGTCTCTGAGACATTGTGACTTTGTTGTATTTATATTTAATTGGGGATTGTATGTTGAAGTGATTCTCTCAAGATTTTAATTTTTGTTGTTGTTGTATCTAAGTAAGCAGGGTATTGTGCTCCTCTATTCGCTAATTGGCAGCATTTATGCACTTACCACCTGTCTGCTGGTTGGTGATAGAGAATGAGAGTGGCTGCACAGATCTCTGTTAACTGTTTGTGAAGAGCAGTTAAGTGTGAGTCAGGCTTTTTTTGGTGGTCATGTATCGTTGTTCAGTTGGTTCAGAAGGAAGTAGTGGCTCTTACTCAGTAAGTGGAGCTCTAGGAGATGTTGGTGTAATTGGGTCATATGAGCACGGTTACTGTCTCCCACTCAGTTATTCAAAAACAGCAATCAGAAAACTCTCAGAAAAGTAAAAGAAAGAGGACAAAAAACTGCATATGCACACAGGAACAATCAACCAAAAGAGAAAAGAAAAAGAAGAAAGATAGGAAAGATAATAAATGAGAGAAAATAATTAAAGGTATACTTTAAAAAGCCAAAAGAAATATAAATAGAAAAAGAGAAAAAAAATGCAAAAATCCATAATATCTGGGGAGGGGGAAATAAGAGAAAAGAGGTAATGAAAAAAAAAAAAATGGGGAATAAAAAAACACTAAAAGAAAACATGGAATGGGGAGAACCACAAGAGAGAACAAAATGGGAAGCAGAAAAAGGAAGGGGAGAAAAAGCCAAACACTAGAACCTGGAGAGGGAAGATGAAAGACTATTAATATAAAGGGTTAAAAATAATAATGTTATTAAAACAGACAAAAACAAACAAACTAAAAAAAAAAAAAAATCTGGGCAGGGCAGTGCAGGGCACCCAGGCTCAGTCAGGGCACACAAACTGGGATGGAATTCCTGCTGGCCCTGTAGGTGGGTGGGAGTGAGAGATGGCCAAACCTTTGTTCACTAAAGGGGTGTGGGGTAGTAACAAGGGGAATATATCACCTTTTCAGTTCTTAGTGTCTGGTATATCCTTCAAGTCCCTAGCAAGTGGAGCTTATTCTTAGGTCCCTGGAATCTGAGAGAATGCTGTCACTTTAAATATCCAAAATGGCTGAACTGCTTGTAAACGTTCAAAATGGCTGTGGCCTCCAGACAGCCAAAAGTTCACAGCTCACCTCATCTACCTCTTCGCTGCTTCCCCTTTTATTCATCAGCCACCAGTGCAGTCCTCCGTGCAGCCCCTGGCTAGTTGGGCCAATTTTTAGGTTAACTCTTGGGTCTTAACATCACTAGGCAATATCCAAGGTGTCTGTGCTGTCAGAATCGTTGATAGTCCACAGCTCTGTATCTCATTTTTTGATATTTTCATGTAGTTTCTTCTACTTTTTGGAGTTTAGTCTTTCCTTTCAAAGCTCAGGGGTCCAGGATTATCTTCTGTAACTGTGTTAATTGGTTCCTTTTTTCTTTGTTGAAGAGGGTCTGTGTAGTTTGTCTGCCTATGCCATCATCTTACTGGAAGTCTCCTTAGTCATCTTAATGAGGTGTTAAAAGTCATTGTTGACAACACTTTGCCTTCTAATACTGAAGCGTTATTCACATCAGCTATCTGAGCATTTTCCCCTTCTACTGGTATAATTAATAATCTAGGGGAACCCCACATTTGTGTTGCTAATCTCCTTTTTCCTTAATTTTTATGTAAACAATTTATGAAGGGATCATCTTGAAAAAATTCTGCCCACATGAAAAATAAATACATAAACCATCTGTTTTTTTTATTCAAGACTGTTAAAACACCTAGAGTTGCTTGTTGTGTTTAGAGTTAAACTTTTCTCATTAACCTTGTTTGTTTTTATTGATGATTTTTTAGATGAGGTTGAGTATATGTGCTCATTCTGGAACAAACATTTTCTATTCTCCAAATTTATTACTCTACTACTTTATATCTTGAAAATGGATGATTATTATTTCCTTCATTTAAATAACCTGTTCCTTGTCTCTAATGTTGTCTTCCCTGAGGTGATTCTCAGACATCTAAGCACAAATTTTAATCAAAACATGACATTTTTGATCATTTGAATTCTCATATCTTACCTTTATTCATTCCTCTTAAAAGCAGATTAAATTTAAAATTTAGTACTATCTGTCTGAGGTTAGGGAACTCTGGTGATGTAGTGCCCGAGGCATTTGACTACTAAGCAGAAGGCTGGTGGTTCAAACCACCAGCCACTCTGCAGAAGAAAAGTTGGGCAATCTACTTCTGTAGAGATAACCACCTCAGAAACCCGAAGAGGGGCTGCTGTGAGTGGGATCCAACTTGACGGCAGTGAGTTTAGTTTTGTTTTTTTATCTGAGGCGAGATAAGGAAAAAGTGCCGGAAGGTATACATAGTGGGATGAGCACAGGATTTAACACCATTTTCCCCCTTAAAGGTATTTATTACATAAAAATTTCTCAGATCATTAAGCACCATAGCCCCTGCATCCCACCATCAGGAAGTCCTGTTGAATCTCCCTCCAGGATGCTCTCCATCTTCCTGCAAAGCCTCCAATATTGCTCACCAAAACTTCTCTGAAGGCTCCAAATTACCCTTACTTTCCATGCTTGGCTTCCATTACAATCCATTCTCCACACTTCAGTCACAGGGACAAGTTAGATTATGTCATATTTGGGCATAAAATCTTTTAATAGCTTCATCATATTTTAAATTTCAGGACTATGAAGCCCTCCATAATCTCAACATGATCTTCCTATCTCTCCATACCAAGCTCTTTTCTGCTTTCTGTGCTCACTAGCCTCTTGTCTATCCCTAGGACACAGTAAGCATGAGGCTGCCTCAGTGTTTTCCTCATGTTCTCTTCATTGTTTGACCCTATCTTAACTCACACCAGCCTGTGAGTGCATTCTTGTCATTCCTCAGAAATCAACTCATTTCTCTATCCCAAAGAGGCCTTCTATATGACCCAGTCTACAGCAGTACCCATTTTTGCTCCCCAATCCAGTTACTTTGTGTGTCAAGTAGAATCACTCACTCTTACTCCCTTCACAGGTTCTGTCACCATATGTTTATTTATCCATTCACTCATTTAGTTTGTTGCCCCTAACAGAATATAAACTCTATGAGAGCAAAACCTGAATTCTGATGGTTTTATTCTCAACCCTGCCACATAATATATGCATAATAAGTGCAGTTTAGTTAGTATGAATCCAAGAAGTTGGGTCTGAGAAATTACAGTAATAGAATGTTCATGATTGTGATTATGGCTATGATTTTAAATACTATCTCAAGTCAGTAATGATGCTGGTACATTTACTCTGTAGCTGACATTTAAAAATTTCCCAACACAATGTTTAAAAGTATGTGCATAAGTCATAAAATTCTTTAGAGTATTAGATATCTGAAAGAGCTTAAAAATGACCTTATCATAAAATGTTTTTTTTGAAGTCCCCTAAGAACTGATGGAGGCTAGTGAAATTTGAAGAAGTAGGAGGGCGTATGAATGTCAGGTGAGGTCCTGATGAATGTAGAGGTGAATAGAAGTTTCTCTTGATGCATGGTACAGTGAGGGAGAGGGCTGTCCCTCAAGAATTGAGCACTGCCTGGAGATTGGTTTGCCTTATGCTCATCTGTCTGGGATATGACAGCCAATTAATTTTCTCTTTAAGAGAGATTAACATTCTGGCACACATCTCCTAAATTTATTTGCAGTCTTGTTGAATGTTGATTTTTCTTCCACTCTGAAAAGATATGGCAGATATTTTTAAAATGAGCTTACTAGAACACTTGCTTTTTTAAAAATGATTTTTAGGACATGTAGTTATGTCTACCACCACTCATCTTTCAGGGTAGCTTGTGTGTTGCCATGATCCTGGAAGATATGCCACCATCAAATACCAGCAGGATCATCCATGGTGGACAAGTTTCAACAGAGCTTGCAGACCAAGTCTGACTAGGTAAGAGGACCTGAAGATCTACTTCTTGAATAACCGGCCAGTGAAAGCCTTATGAACAGCAGCAGGGCATTGTCTGATATTGTGCCAGCAGATTAGTCCCTTGGGTTGGAAGATATTCAAAATATGACTAGGGTAGAGCAGCCTCCTTCAAGTAGAATTAACCTTAATGATTGGATGGAGTAAAGCTTTTGAGATCTTCATTTGTTGATGTAGTATGTCTCAAAATGAGAAGAAACAACTGCAAATACCCTTTAATAATAGGAACATGGAATGTAAAAAATATGAATCTATAAAATTGGAAATCATTGAAAATGAAATTGAATGCATAAAAGTTTATATTCTAGGCATTAGTGAGTTGAAACGGACTGATGTAGGCCATTTTGAATTGACAAACATATGATCTACTATGCCAGAAAAGAAAAACTGAAGAGAAATGGCATCACATTCATTATCAAAAAAACATTTCAAGATCTATCCTGAAGTATGAAACTGTCACTGATAGAGAAGAAGACCCGTTAATACGACTATTATATAAATTTATGCACCAATCACTAATGCCAAAGGCAAAGAAATTGAAGGTTTTACCAACTTCTGCAGTCTGAAATTTATCAAACATGCTGTGAAGATGCATTGAACTTTACTGGTCCTTGGAATGTGAAAGTTGGAAATGAAGAGGATCAGTAGCTGGAAAGTATGACTTTATTAATAGAAATAGTGTCAGAGATAGTGTAATAGAATTTTGCTTGGACAAATTGCTCATTACAAATATATTTTTTCAACAACATAAATGGAGAATATACTCATGGACCTTGCTGGATGGAATACACTGAAGCAAATTGACTACATCTGTGGGAAAAGTTGACGAAGAATCAAAATATCATCAGTCACAATGAGGCCAGGTCCCAACTGGGGAGCAGACCATCAATTGCTCATATGCAAGTTCAAACTGAAGCTGAAGAAAATTAAAACAAGTCTACAAGAGTCAAAATCAAACTTTAATATATTGCACCTGAATCTGGATACCAGCTCAAAAATAGATATCACACATTGAAAACTAAAGACTGAAGACCACACAAGTTTTGAGATGACAGCAGACATCATACAAGAAGACAGTAAAAGGTCAAAAGTACAGTAAAGAAAGAACAGGCCAAAGTGGATGTCAGAAGGGACTCTAAAACTTGCTTTTGAACAGATAGTGGCTAAAGTGAATGGAAAAAAATGATGAAATAAAAAAGCTGAACAGATTTCAAAGAGCAGTTTAAAATAGCAAATGATGTTTATGCTAAGCAAATAAATCAAAGTATTATGATGAAATGTACAAAGCCCTGAAGTTAGAAAACAAGAGAAAAACACTCTTGGCATTTCTCAAGGTGGAAGAACTGAAGAAAAAATTGAAGCTTCAAGTTGCAATATTGAAGGAAACTATGGGGAAAATACTGAACGATGCAGGAAACATCAAAAGAAGATGGGAGGACTATGCAAAGTCATGTTATCAAAATGAATTGTTTGATGTTCCACCAATTCAGGAGTTAGCATATGATCAAGAAGCAATGGTAGTTGTGATAGTTGAAGATGTGTCAACTTGGCTGGACTCCGGTTGTGAGTGGGGGTTCCCATGATGGGATCAGATGACTGAGTTCTGAGCGGCCGGTCTGCCCAAGGGGAGTT
>NW_006921653.1:10819734-10830593 GCF_000298275.1 Orycteropus afer afer
TATATACACTTTGCTGGTTTTTGTGTTTCTCTAGAGAACCCAATCCAACACAGTAGTGAAGGAAGAAATCCAAGCTGCACTGAAGGAATCGATGAAAAACAAGGCTCCATGAGTTGATACAATACCACCTAAGATGTTTCAACAAATGGATACAATGCTGGAAGTTCTCACTCATCTAAACTAAGAAATTTGGAAGACAGCTACCTCACCAACCAAACGGAAGAAATCCACATTTGTGCCCATTCCAAAGAAAGATGATATACCAATGTGGAAATTGTTGAACAATATCGTAAATATCACATGCAAATAAACAAATTGCTGGAGATAATTTAAAAACATTTGCAACAGTAGTAGACAAGAAACTGTCAGAAATTAAAGACTGATTCAAAAGATGACCTGGAATAAAGGATATCATAGCTGATGTCAGATTGATCTTGGATGGAAGCAAAGAATACCAGAATTTATCAAACATTTATCAATGCATTTCTCATGCATTTTATTGACTGTGCAAAGACATTCGACTGTGTGGATCATAACAAATTATGGATAACATTGTGAAAAACGGAAATTCCAGAACACTTAATTATGCTCATGGAGAACTTTTATGTAGATCAAGATGAAGTCCTTCAAAAAAAAAAAACAAGGGAATGGTGAATGGTTTAAAATCAGGAAAGGCGTGTGTCAGGGTTGTACGTTTCATCATATTTATTCTATCTGTATGCCAAGCAAATAATCTGAGAAGTAGGCTTATATGAAGAAGAACATGGCATCAAGATTCAAGGAAGACTTATTAACAACCTCTGATATGCAGATGACACAATCTTTCTTGCTAAAAGCAAAAAGAAATGTGAAGCATTTACTGATGGAGAACAAAGAGTACAGTGTTCAGTATGGATTATGCCTCAACACAAAGAAAACAAAAATACTCACAACTGGACCAGTAAACATCCTCATGATAAACATAAAAGGATTGAAGTTGTCAAGGATTTCATTTTACTCGTATCCACAATCAACACATATGGAAGCTGCCATCAATAAATCAAATGACATATTGCATTGGGCAAATTTGCTGCAAAAGACCTGTTTAAAGTGTTACAAAGTAAGATTTCATCTTGAGGACTAGAGTGGACGTGAACCATGCCATGTTATTTTCAATAGCTTTATATGCATGCCTAAGCTGGACAGTAAATATGGAAGACTGAAGAAGAATTTATGCATTTGAATTATAGAGTTTTTGAAGAATATTGAATATACATAGACTTCCAGAAGAACAAACAAATCTGTCTTTGAAGAAGTACAGCCTGAATGCTCCTTAGATGCAAAGATGGCAAGACTGTCTCAAATACTTTGGACATGTTTTCAGGAGGAATGATTCCCTGAGAAGGACATCATATTTGGTATGGTAAACAGTCAGTGAAAAAGAGGAAGACCCTCAATGACATGGATTGACACAATGGCTGCTTTAATGGGCTCAAACATAGCAATGATTGAGAAGTTGTTGTCTGACCAGGCAATATTTCTTTCCATGAGTTGGAACTGTCTAGATGGCACCAATTTCAATGATCAGAGCTGACTGGATGGTACTTAGCAACAGCAATAATTATATCCAGATCTTTGTTCAGTCTTCTGATGTAGGTTGGCCGAGGGCTAGTGTTAGCTTGCATCTAATCACAGAAGCATCTCTGTTCTTCATGGAATTCTTTGAGTAGAAGCCCAATGATCCTCTCCTGATTACAAACAAAAATAAAACACTGCTGTTGACTCAACTCCAGCTCACACTTTGTAGGACAAAGTAGAACTACTCCATAGAGTTTCCAAGGCTGTAAATCTTTACTGAAGCAGACTATCACATCTTTCTCCTGCAGTGCTACTGGTGGGTTCAAACAGTTGACCTTTTGGTTAGCTGTCAAGCGCTTAATCACTGTGCTAGCAAATACCTAAAATAATAGTTCATAGTTGACTTTTCCCCTTTGTGGTAGGTTTTGGTAAGCGCTCTTCAGTGGAATTTAGATCGCTAAATATATCAGGAAAACTCCATTGCTGGCAGGAGAGCTAGGGAGTATGGTTCAACTGAAACTCACAAAAGCTCTCCACAATAGAAGTGATTATGGTAGTATGTCTGATAGGCCAATTTTTATTTTCATTTGAAAGAATGTCCTCAAATATCTATAATAAAATATCCATACTCTTATGATGGGTAGAGAATGTTGTGTATCTTATTTTACTACAATGATTGCAAAGGTCTATAAAATGAGAGAGGCAGTCATTATTCCATCAGCACGAGGGGATACTGCATAGTTTACAATTGGGAAAAAAAGGTGTGGCAGGTTCTATCATTTTATTTACTTATTCAATCTCTATGCTGAGCAAATAATCTGAGAAGTTGGAGTATATGACAAAGAATGTGGCATTGAGATTAGAGGAAGACTCATTAACAACCTGTAATATGCAAATGATAGAACCTTGCTTGCTGAAAATGAATAAATAGACTTGAAGCACTAAGTGAAGAAGGTAAAAGAGTAGAGCCTTCAATGTGTACTACACCTGAAAGTGAAGAAAATGAAATTTACCATAATTTGGGTCATAAAATCATCAAAATAAACGGTGAAGAAATTGAAGATGTCTAGAATTTCATTCCGATTGGATCAACAATCAACACCCACAGAAGCAGGAGTCAAGAAATCAAACAATATTTGGCAAATCTACTGCAAACAACCTTTTTAAAATTTAAAAAGTAAAGATGCCATTTTTTATGACTAACATGCACCTGACCCAAGCCATGATCTTTTCAATTGCCTCATATATTTGGGAATGCTTAACAATGGAGGAAACTAAGAACTGACATCTTTTAATTTTGACATTGGTGAAATACATTGGAAATACTACGGACTCCTATAAGAATGAATACATCAGACTTGGAGGAAGTACAGCCAGAATGTTCCTTAGAAGCAAGGGTGGGGAGACTCTATCTTACTTGCTTTGGACATGTCATCAGAAGGGACCACGCTCTGGAGATGGACTCATATTTGGTATAGTAGAGCGTCAGTAGAAAAGAGTAAGACTCTCAATTACATGAATTGACACAATGGATGCAAGTATAAGCTTAAACATACCATTGATTGTTAAAGTGTTGCAAGACTGGACAACATTTCATTCCATTGTATATAAGGTAGTCATGAGTCTGAGCCACTCAACTGCAACTAACAATAACAACAACATAAAATCAGTATGTAATTATAAACTCTATCTCCCTTAAAAGGCCTCCTCTCACACTATACATAATTTTTTTATATAAAAAAAAGTTTTCAAAAATATCTCTAATATATCTAACAGTATGGTAGCATGGTGCCTAAGGCACTTGACTGCTAACCAGAAGGCTGGTGGTTCAAACCCAACAGCCACTCCTCGGAAGGAAGACTGGGCAATCTACTTCCGTAGTGATACTGTCTCAGAAACCCAAGGAGGGGTCGCTATGAGTTGGATCCAACTCGACGGCACATAACAACATATCTAACAGTGTTCTAGGCAAGAGGTAAGGCCATGATTGCTTTCAAGTTTATTCAATATATATAGAATTCTCAGATTGTTTAAACTCTGTCCCAATTATTTCTTTAGCTGCATTTATATCTAGAGAACTATTATTGCTAGCCCCCTGTTGAGGACACTTTGAATATGAAGAACATACAATTACACCTGGAAGCCACCTGGAGAACCAGGGCTAATTCTGAAGCTAGCTTGTTATGATGAACTCTAAAGACAATCCAGGTGTGCTCTGTGAAAATGGCTTTTATATGTTCTTTATCATTACATATGTCTCATCTGGATGGTCCACATGATAAAACAGGTGCCCAAACCAAAACCAAAGTCACTGCCGTCAAGTTGGATCTGACTCATAGTGACCCTCCTTGGATTTCTGAAGCAGTATCACTATGGACGTAGATTGCCCAACCTTCCTTCTGAGGAATGGCTGGTAGGTTTGAACCACAAGCCTTCTGGTT
This sequence comes from Orycteropus afer afer, assembly GCF_000298275.1. Classification (NCBI taxonomy): domain Eukaryota; kingdom Metazoa; phylum Chordata; class Mammalia; order Tubulidentata; family Orycteropodidae; genus Orycteropus; species Orycteropus afer. The sequence continues at coordinate 10,823,733 of NW_006921653.1, forward strand.
AGCAGTCAAAATGCCTTAGGCACTATGCCACCAGAGCTTCTAGCATGTCTATAATAAATGATTTTTAAAGATTATTTTTATTAAATTGAGGAGCAATGATCCCATCTGACTATCATTTGTATCACTGTTTGGACTGTGTAAAACTCAGAAACTGATTTACAGTAAAAATTATCCCTAAAATAAAGATGTCTCTATATAAGCACCTGAAAAAGTAGAATGTCACTTTCTGTAATAAGAAGTTACCTAAGTCATTAGCTAGTTAAAGATTCAAAAAGTCATTCCATCTTACTGAATATTTTAAAAAGGTTTGCATTTCATGCAGAGTATTGATATGACTATAGTTTTGGCTTCAAAAGATGGATGCTTTTTATTCTTCTCACATTCAATTTCTTTCTTTGTGTGCGTGTGAATCTCCTACTGATTTCAAAGCTTCCAGAAGAGGGAGTTGAAATAGATATTCTTTTACTCTAATCTACAACTGTAGGATTAAAACAAAGCAAGATGAAATATATAAACAAGCAGGGTAGATAAAGTAAAATATAACAGACTTCATTTTATAGGTCTCTTTCTTTTATCTCTCTTTGTTTTTGTTTATTGATTGTGTGTGTGTGTGAGTATAAAAGCACAAATGGGGTGTGTGCCTCTTAGTTACATTTGCTTCTAGAAAATTTAAGGAACTATCAGACCATTCTATCATAGAATTGATCACTATGGAAATAAAACTTTTTTTGGATTTTTAAAAGAATAGTATTTTGGTACTACCTTTTTATAAAAGCTCTTTCATGTTCAATTAATGTTGATGTGAATGAAAAAAGAAAGCCTCTCTTTTTTTCTCCATATACAAATATTTTCTAACAGTTATTCCTTTCCTAACTTTCTGATTGTGATTACTACTTAAATTATAATTTATTAGGTTGTTTTTCTTGAGCACTCGTAATTTTACTAAAAAGAGTGAGTGGAGTGCTTTTAAAATCATTATTACTAAGCATAATGATTTAATAATGATTTCTTTAAATCTTATCTTGAAGAAAACAGAGACCTACAGCTTCTCAGGCCTCTCCACCCTGGTATACATAAGCACCGTTGATTGCTTGCTCAGTAGCTTAATAAATCCACAGACTGTAGTACTTAGTATGTTACTTATAGTGGCTAGTTTTATGTCTTTCTTCCCCATAAATCTAAGCTCTGAATGGCAGGAGCATTCTTGTTTTTCATCTATGTATAGGCACCTGGGAGTGCTCTGGTGCGGTAGTACCTAAGGCATTTGACTGCTAAACAGAAAGCTGGCGGTTCAAACCCATCAGCCACTCCTCAGAAGGAAGGTTGGGCAATCTACTTTCGTAGAGATACCTCCTCAGAAGCCCAAGGAGGAGTTGCTTTGAGTTGTATCCGACTTGACAGGGAGTTTTTTTTTTTTTTTTTTTTTTTTTTAATAGGCACTTGGGCAATGTCTAGCCTATACTATATTATTTGTTAAAATACATGTTTTCATTTCTTATTGAAAAACACTTTTTTTCCAGATATAAAATAATAAGCCTTAATCATGGAATGTTTTAAAAATACCTAAGGATGCAAAGAACATATGTTATTTTTAATTCTATCACCTAGAAATAGCTACTGCTAACATTTTGTGCCTCAATAAATTTTTCTTAATTGAACTTTATTTGCAGTCCAAGATGAATAAGCAAGATCATCCATAACCCAGTCATGCCTCGTCTTCCCGATTTTCACTACGCATTTCATTTTTTCTTAATAGATTTTTTTTTTTTAAATTTCTCAGGTCTGTTGGCTCTTTTGCAGTTATTTAGGGTCAATGTTATCTGTTTTCATTCATTTATTTATTTTCATGCCATCAATATTCATTAATCTCTACTATGTTTCAACTACTGTGTCAGCCCTGGGAATAGAATATTTACCAAACAAATTATCTGTGCCTTCAAGGAACTTGAAGTTAAGAGCAGATGGTAACCAGAGAGTCTTTATAAAAGGGAGAAGCAGAACATAATTAAAGAAGTATGAGTCTTTTTCTAGGTGGATGAGAAAAAGAAAACATGAAATATTCTCAGTTCAAAATCTATGTGGTGTGATAAAGTTGTTGGTGTTTCTGGATATCTACCATTATAGGTGTATGTGTGCTTTTCTTACCTTAGTACCCTAGTAGTATTATGGATGAATTTTCAATATTTAAGCTCTTCTGAATCCTTCTAGCCCTAAGTTTAGTCATACTTCTTCAAGGATCAACCTGGATACAAGCTCACAATATTCTCTAAAATTTTCTTGTATTTCATTCTTTTTTTCACAGTTGATTTTTCCTTTTTTTTTTTCTTTTTTTTCAAATTCAGGTATTTTTTTTTTTTAAACGATTGGATAATTACTTGCTTTGATATGTTGTTCATTAAATAATTTATAGGTATAGTCTCCAACACTCCTCTATCTGTTTGTTCTACTGTGGTGGCTTGTGTGTTGCTGTGAGGCTGGAGGCTACTACAATGGTGTTTTAAATACTAGCAAGTTCAGCCATGGTGGACAGGTTTCAGCAGAGCTTCCAGATGAAGACAGCTGTCTGAACGCACTATTCCCTGGTGAAGGACATCATGCTAGGTAAATTGGAGGGTCAATGAAAAAGGGAAAGACCTTCAACAAGATAGATTGCCACAGTGCTGCAAAGATGGGTTTAAACACAGCAAAGATTGTGAGGATGGGATAGGATAGGGCAGTGTTCTGTTCTGTTGTGCATATGGTTGCAGTAAGTTAGAGCTGCTTTGATGGCACCTAACAATAAGAAGTATAATCTAGTTATCAAATACACTATTTTAGAAGAACACATGAATTTTGAAACATATAGGGCATTGAATATTCACCTTTTGTTTCCAGTATTTTTATTTAGAAATTACAATGGCAAGAGAGCTTATTCTGAACAATTTATAGCTCATATACAATTTTTTAAGGAAGAGAAAACTGTAAACAAACAGAAACCAACTCAATCTCATAAAATAAGGTATATGTCTGCAACTAGGAGCTCTGGTGATGTAGTGCCTAAGACATTTGACTGCTAACCAGGAGGTTATTGGTTCAAACCCACCAGATGCTTAGTGGAAGGAAGACTGGGCAATCTACTTCTGTAAAGATTTACCACCTGGGAAATCTAATGGAGGTTGATATGAGTCAGAATAGACTCCATGGCAGTGAGTTTTTTTTTTTTTCCCCTGAGAACTACTTTAAAATTGTTGTTCTTGTTGTTAGGTGCTGTCGAGTTTGTTCCAACTCATAAAGACCCTTTCACGCAATGTGTCATCATCCTTGGTTCTAATGAGCATTCTGGCTATACGTGTTTCAAGACAGATTTGTTGATTTCTCTGGCCATTTATAACATATTTAATATTCTTCACCAAAACTGTGAATCACTGCTTTAAAATAGAATTGATAAAAGAATCATTTGATTTCTTTTTAAAGTTGTTTTATTATGCTAAAAAACATCTACAATACATCTCACCGATTTAAAGTGTACAAATCCACGGTGTTTAGTATATTTAGCAGACATGAACAACAATTTTCAAAGTCAATTTTCAAAACTTCAAAAAACAAACCAGAAAGTCAATACACTGTAGCTTTTTTTCCCTGTCTTTCTAGAAATGTGTCCATTTCATGGTATCTAATCTGTTGTCATACATCTCTTCATAGTATTCCTTTGCGGTTCTCTTCATTTCTGTAAGGTTGAGAGTAACGTTCTCTTTCCTTCCTAATTCTAGTAATTTGAATGCTCTCTCTTTATTATGACTATCAATCATTTCAGTAAATCTAGCTAAATATTTGTCAATTTTGCTGAACTTTTCAAAGAGCCAGTTTTTTTCTCTTTTATTTTAGCTTTTTTCTATTTTATAATTAATTATTTCCAAATATAAGTTGTTATTTCCATATTTCTGTTTCCTTTAGATTCAGTTTTCTCTTCTTTCTCCAGGGTTTTAAGGTAGAAAATTATGTCATTGACTAAGATATTTCTTCCTTCTTAATGTAGACTTTTACAAGTATAACAATGGTTGCAAACTAGCAACAATCGTGAAAATGGCACAGGACTGGGGAACATTTGTTGTGTTTTACACCAGGTATATTATGTATGTTATATACACGTGTCTTACCCCAAGCAGCTAACACTAACAACAAGCACTGCTATAGGTGTACCTCAAAAAGTTTGGGTATATTGTTTCTTCATTTTCATTTATCTCATACTATGTTCTAATTTCCGATTTCATTTGTTCTTTGACTTGCTGATGATTTAAGAATCTACTCCTTAATTTCCACACATTTATGAGAGGGACCAGTCCCTGGAAAAGGAAGTCATACTTGGTAAAGCAGAGGGTTTGCGAAAAAGAGGAAGATCTTCAACAAGGTGGATTGACACAGTGGCTGCAGCAATAGGCTCAAACATGACAACAATTGTGAGGATGGTTCAGGACTGGGCAGTTTGTCATTCTGTTGTACTTAGTGTTGTTATGAGTCAGAATAGACTTGACAGCACCTAACAGGAAAAAAAAAACAAAAAACAAAAAACAGTATCATTGGTTTCTCAATTTTTTTTCCTGATATTCATTCATAATTTTATCACATTGTGACTGGAGAACATACTTTGCATTGTTTTTATCATTTAAAAATGTATTAAGGTTTATTTTCTGGCATAGCATAGGTTTTATCCTGTAAAATTCATCTGAATTTCAACTTTCTTCTCAGTGTTGTTGGATGGAGTATTCTGTACGTATCTGTTACATCTCCTTGGTTTATAATGCTCTTCAAATTTATTTCTTTGTTGCTCTTATGTTAGTTGTTCTTTCCATTATGAAAAGTGGGATTATTGAAATTTTCAACTGTTATTTTTTGTCTATATCTTTCTTGATTTTTGTCAGTTTTGCTTCATGTGTTTTTGTGCTATATTAGATCTTTATATAGTAATAAGGACACCTGGTAGCACAGTGGTTAAATGCTCAGCTGCTAACCAAAATGTTTGCTATTTGAAACTTTCCATGACTCTGTGGGAGAATGATGTAGCAGTCTGCTTCCATAAAAATTGCAGACTTGGAAACCCTATGGAGAAGTTCTATTCTGTCCTACAGAGTTTCTATTAGTTGCAATGTACTTGATGGCAGTGGGCTTAGTTTTTGGTTTTTATGTGGTAATAATGGGTTATATCTCTGACACATCTGTCAATTTGTTGTACTGTAGCAGCTTACATGATGTGATGATTCTGGAAACTATGTCACTGATGTTTCAAATACCAGCAGGGTCTCCCATAGTGGACAGTTTCAGCAAAGCATCCAGACTAAGACAAACTGGGAAGAAGGATGGGGCAATCATTTCTGAAAAAAATTGGTCACTGACAGCCTTATAAATAGCAGTGAAACACTATCTGATATATTACTGGAAAATTTTATTTATAGCAATGAAATATTGTTTTACATAATGCCAGAGGCTGAACCCCTCAGATTGGAAGGTGTTAAAATATGACTGGGAAAGAGCTGCATCTTCAAAGAGGAGTAAAATCTTAATGACATGGATAGAGTAAATGGTATATGACTCAAAATGTGAAGAAAATGCTGTAAATATTTATTAAAAATGAGAAGATGGAAGTATGAATTTAGGAAAATTGAAGTTGTAAAAAATGAAACGGAACACATAAGATGGGTATCCTAGCCATTAGTGAGCTGAAACAAACTGGTATTGGCCATTTTCAAACAGAAAATCACATGGACTACTATGACAAGAATGACAAACCGTAGAGAAACAGCATTGCATTCATGGTCAAAAAGAACATTTCAAGATCTGTTCTGAAGTACAGTGCAATCAGTGATAGGATAATATCCATATGTCTATAAGGACGACCAGTTAATATAACTGTTATTCAAATTTACCCATGAAATACTAAAGGTATAGATGAGGAAAGTGAAGATTTTTACCAATGTCTGGAGTCTGAAATTGATCAAATATGCAATCAAGATGAATTGGCAATAACTGGTGATTGGAATGTAAAAGTTAGAAACAAAGAAGAAACACTGGTAGTTGGAAAATATAGACTTGGTGAAATAAATGATGCTGTAGACCACATGACAGAATTTTGCAAGACCAATGACTTATTCTTTGCAGATACCTTTTTAACAACGTGAACAATTAATGTGTATATGAACTTCACCAGATGGAATACACCGAAATAAAATAGATTACATCAGTGGAAAGAGGTGATGGAAAAGCTCAACAACATCAGTCAGAACAAAGCCAGGTGCTGACCATGCCACAGACCATCAAATGCTCATATGCAATTTTAAGTTGAAGCTGAAGAAAATTAAATAATAAAAAAAAAATCCATGAGAGTCAAAATATGACCCAGATTACATCTCACCTGAATTTAGAGACCATCTGAGGAAAAGATTTGATGCATTGAACACCAATGACTGAAGACCAGACAGGTTGTAAGATGACATCAAGAACATCATACATGAAGAAAGGTAAAGGTTATTTAAAAAACAGCAAAGGAAGAAAAGACCAAAATGGACATCAGAAGAGACTCTGAGACTTGCACTTGAATGGAGAGTAGGTAAAGTGAATGCTAGAAATGATGAAATAAAAAAGCTGAAGAGAAGTTTTCATAGAGTGGCTTGAGAAAGCAAAGTAAATTATTGTAATGAAATGTACAAAAACCTGAAATTAGAAAACCAAAAATGATGAACACGTTTAGCATTCCTCAAGCTGAAAAAACAGAAGGAAAAATTCAAGCCTCAAGTTGCAATATTGAGGGATTCTATGGGCAAAACATTGAACAATGCAGAAAGCAACGAAAGAAGATGGAAAGAATACACAGTCACTGTGCAAAAAAAA
>NW_006921653.1:10834393-10842371 GCF_000298275.1 Orycteropus afer afer
CATAAATTGACAGAATACTTGTTGAAATGTTTCAACAACAGATGCCACCGTGGAGGTGCTCAATGGTTTATACCTTTGCCAAAATTTGGAAGATAGCTATTTAGCCAAATGACTGGAAGAGATCCATATTTGTGCCCACTCTGAAGAAAGGTGATCCAACAGAATGTGGAAATTATTGAAGCATATCATTAATATCCTAAGGCACTTGACTGCTAACCAGAAGGCTGGCAGTTCAAACCCACCAGCCACTCCTCATTAGGAAGGTTGGGCAATTTACTTCCATAGTGATACTGCCTTGGCAACCCAAGGAGGGGTCACTATGAGTGGGGTCTGACTCGACAGCACATAACAACAACAACAACAACAGCATCAATAATACCACATGCTAAGTAAAGTTTTGTTGAAAATAATTAAAAAATGCTTGAAGCAGTATATTGCTAGAGAATTGTTAGAAATTCAAGCCAGATTCAAAAGAGGACGTGGAATGATGGATATCACTACTATGTCAGATGGATCCTGGCTGAAAGCTAAGAATACCAGAAATATGTTTACCTTGTGTTATATTGACTATGCAAAGACATTCGACTGTGTGGATCATAATAAATTATAGATAATATTTTGAAGAATGGGACCAGAACACTTCGTTTGCTTAGGGGAGCCTGTACATAAACCAAGAGGCAGTCATTCAAGCAGAACAAAGAAAAACTGAATGGTTTTAAATCAGGATAGGTGTATGTCAGGATTGTATCTTTTTGCCATACTTATTCAATCTGTATGCTGAGCCAATAATCAGAGAAACTGGACTATATAAATAAGAACACAGCATCAGGATTGATGAAAGACTCATTACCAATGTGTGGTATGCAGATGACCCAACCTTACTTGCTGAAAATGAAAATGACTTGAAGGACTTACTGATGAAGATAGAAAAAACTGCAGTCTTCAGTATGGATTATACCTCAACATAAAGAAAATGAAAATCCCCACAACTGGACCAATAAGCAACATCATGATAAATGGAGAAAAGATTGAAGTTGTCAAATATTTCATATTACTTGGATCCACAATCAACACCCATGGAAGCAGCAGTCAAGAAATGAGATGTGTTGTGCTGGACAAATCTGCTGCAGAAGGCCTTTTTAAGTGTTGAAGAGGAAAGATGTAACTTTGAAGACTAAGGTGTACTTAGCTCAAGCCATGATATGTTCAATCTCCTCATATGCATGTGAAAGCTGGACAATGAAAAAGGAAGACTGAAGAAGAGTTGATGCTTTTGAATTGTGGTGTTGGTAAAGAATACTGTAAGTACCATGACTGCCAGAAGAAGGAGGAGCCGTGGTAGCTTAATGGCTAAGGCACTTGACTGCTAACCCACCAGCCACTCATCGGAAGGAAGATGGAGCAATCTACTTCCATAGTGATACTGCCTCAGAAACCCAAGGAGGGGTCGCTATGAGTCAGGTTCGACTCGATGGCACATAACAGCAGCCAGAAGAAGGAGCACATCTGTCCTGGAAGAAGTGCAGCCAGAATGATCCTTGGAAGTGAGAATGATATCATATTCAGTAAAGTGGAGGGTTAGCTATAAAAGAGAAGACCCTCAAAGAGATGGATTGACACCATGGCTGCAATGATAGGCTCAAGTATAGAAAGGATTGTGAGAATGGTGCAAGACCTGGCATTGATTCACTCTGTTGTATAATGCCGCTATGAGTCGGAGCCAACTTGATGGCACCTAAAAATAACAATAACAAAGATGTCTTTGTTTCCCAGTGATTCTGTAATAACAATGCCAGAAAGTGGGTAGCTTTAAAAAACAGAAATATTTTTTTTCCAAGTTTGGTAGGCCAGAAGTCCAAATCTGGACATCAACTCTAGGACAGAGTCCCTCCTTTCTAGTCCCTGGTGTTCTTTGGTATTCCTTGATTTGTAGACAGATCCTTAAAAGGTCTCTGACCCCACCTTGTGTGCATTCTGCTCTTTTTATAAGTCACCACTCAGAAGAGATTAAGTTTAGAACTCACTTTACTCTAATAAGTAGATTGCCCAACCTTCCTTCCCAGGAGTGGCTGGTGGGTTTGAACCACCAGCCTTCCGGTTAGCAGTCAATTGCTTTAGGCACTACACCACCAAAGCTCCTATGAATTCATTAACATGACAAAACTTTTATTTTGAAACAGGATCATATTTACATGCACAGAGGTTAGAATTTCAACATAACTTTTTGAGTGACAAAATTCAATCCATAACCAATGGTAAATAATTACTCATGACAATTTTCATGTTTTGAACACTTGGCTTTAAAATATAATATATCTTCAATACTCATGGTCTTTCTTCTTTGGATGTAATTTAACATTTATTTAATATCTTCTGTAAAATGATATCTCAAGCTACCAACGATAATATTACCTCCATACTTAACTTCAGTTAACTCCTTTTTCACTTTTTTATTTTTCCTTAGAGCAAAGATTTTGCTTAAAAATGTTTTGGGATAAAAGTTGTCATTTAACATTTTTTGTTTTTCTGTATGAAAGCAAATGATGAATGTTATGGAGCAGAATTCAAAATCTTTGTGCTTTTTTTAAGAAAAAAAAAACCAAACATTTTATTGTGGTTTAGGTGAAAGTTCACACAGCAAATTAGCTTTCCATTCAACAATTTATACACATTTTGTTTTGTGACTTTAGTTCCAATTGCCTCAATATAACAGCACTCTTTCCACTTCCTCCTTGGTTTTCTCATTTCCATTTGTTCTTCTTTCCTGCCCCTTCTTGCCTTCTGAGCTTCGTTTTGTGGCAAATACTGCCCTTTTGGCCTCATATTGTTCATTACTCTCTGAAGTACATTCCTTACAGAGGTTATTCATTATATGTTGTTGTTGTTGTTATGTGCCGTCGAGTCGGCCCCAACTCATAGCGACCCCTCCTTGGGTTTCTGAGGCAGTATCACTACGGAAGTAGGATTGCCCAACCTTCCTTCCGAGGAGTGGCTGGTGGGTTTGAACCGCCAGCCTTCTGGTTAGCAGTCAAGTGCTTTAGCCACTATGCTACCAGAGCTCCTATTCACTATATAGGCCTGTCTATTGTTTGGCTGATAGGTGAGAACAGGGAGTGGATTCAATTCTAGGTTTGAAGAGTGTCAAAGGGCCATAGAGTCAAAGGGCCACCAATCTCTATCAGACCAGGAAATCTGGTCTTATTTTTCATTTTTCATTTTGTTCTACATTTTCCTCCCACTCTGTCCAGGAATTTTCATTATGATCTCAATCAGAAGGATTGATAGTGGTAGCTAGGTACCATCTAGTTCTGGTCTCAGGCTAGTGAAAGCTGTGGTTTGTGAGATACATTAGTCCTTCGGACTAATTCCTTCCTTGAGTCTTTGATTTTTCTTTACTCCAGATGGGGAGAGACCAAAAGTTGCATCTTTGATGGCTGCTCATGAGCTTTTAAGACCCCAGTTGCTATTCACCAAAGTAAGATGTGGAACATTTTCTTTGTGGGTTGTGTTATGTCAATTGACCTAGATGTCCACTGAGATTGTGGTTCTAAGTCCCTAAGCCCAGTTATACATTCCATTAAGGTGTTTGATTATGGCTAAGACTTTTTATACCTTTACTCATGGTAGTTGTTAGGGGAAATCCAACTGTTTTTGACACATAGCAACCCTATGTTCAACAGAATGGAGCAGTGTTGGTCCTGTGCCAGTCTCACAACATCGCTGTGCTTAAGCCCATTGTTGGAGCCACTGTGTCAATCCATCTTATTGAAGATCTTCCCCTTTGCTCCTGATCCTCTACTTTACCAAGCATGATATCCTTCTCCAGAAAAAGGTCCCTACTGATAACACGACCAATGTATGAGAGACGAAGTCTGGCCATTCTAGTCTCTAAGGCTCATTCTGGCTGTATTTCGTGCAAGACAGATTTGTTCATTCTTCTGGCAGGCCTTAGTATATTCAATACTTTTTTCCAAAGCCACAATTCAAATGCATCAATTCTTCTTCAGTCTTTCTTATTTGTTGCCTTGCCTTCACGTGCATATGAGGAGATTGAAATGACAATGCCTTGGATCAGACAAACTTAGTCTTCAAAGTTAATGTCTTTGCTCCTTAACACCTCAAAGAAGTCTTTAGCAGCAGATTTGCCCAGTGCATTAAGTCCCTTGATTTCTTGACTGCCATTTCCTTGGGTATTGAGTGTGGATCCAAATAAAATGAAATACTGGCAACTTCGATCTTTTCTCCATTTATCGTAATATTGCTTATTGGTGCAGTTGTGAGGATTTTTGTTTTCTTAATATTGACATGTAATCCAAACTGAAGGCTGTAGTCTTTGATATTTATCAGTAAGTTCTCCAAGTCACCTTCACTTTCAGCAAGAAAAACTGTGTCATCTGCACATTACAGGTTGTTAATGAGTCTTCCTTCAATCCTGGTACTAAATTCTTCATATAGTCCAGGTTCTTGGATTATTTTCTCAGTATACAAGTTGAATAAGTATCATAAAATGATACAGCCCTAATACACACCTTTCCTGTTTTTAAACCATTCAGTATCCCCTTGTTCTTTTTGAACAACTGTCCCTTGGTCTACGTACAGGTTGCTCATAGGCAAATTAAGTGTTTGGGAATTTCCATTCTTTGTAACATTATCCATTATTTGTTATGATCCACACAGTGAAATGTCTTTGCATGGTCAATAAAAACACAGGTAACATCTTTCTAGTACTCTTTACTTTCAGAGAATATCTATCTGACATCAGCAATAATATCCCTCATCCCATGCCCTCTTTTGAATTTGGCTTGTTTTGGAAGTTAGCTGCCAATATACTGCTGCAACCATTTTGGAATTACTTTCAGCAAAATTTTACTTGCATATAATATTAGTGATATTGTTTGATAATTTCACATTTTGTTTGATCATCTTTCTATGGAATGTGCAAAAATATGGATCTTTTCCAGTGGTTGGCCAGGTAACTGTCTTACAAATTTCTTGGCATGAACAACTGAGCATTTTCAGAATTGTACCCATTTGTTGAAACATTCCAGTGGGTATTCCATCAATTCCTGGAGCCTTGCTTTTCATCAATTCCTTCAGTGCAGTTTGGACTTCTTTCTTCAATATCATCTGTTCTTGATCATAGCTCTTACCTCTTGAAATGGAGAAATGTCAACGAATTCTTTTTGATATGGTGACTCTGTGTATTCCTTCCATCTTCTTCTGATGCTTCCTTCACCATTTAGTATTTTGCCATTAGAATCCTCCAACACCACTTGAGTCCTGAATTTTTTCCTCTGGTCTTTTCAGCTTGAGAAATGCCAAACAGGTTCTTCCCTTTTGATTTTGTAACTCCAGGTCTTTGCACATTTCATTGTAATATTTTACTTTGTCTTCTCAAGTTGACCTTTAAAATTTTCTGTTCATATCTTTCACTTCATAGTTTCTTCCATTCGCTTTAGCTACTCTCCATTCAAGAGCAAGCTTCAGAATCTATTCTCACATCCATTTTGCTCTTTTATGTCTTTTTAATGACCTTTAGCTTTCTTCATGTATGGTTTTCTTGATGTCATGCTACAACTCATCTGGTCTTTGGGCACTGGTTTTCAATGTATCAAACTTATTCTTCAGATGATCTCTAAATTCAGATGGGATATAATAAATGTCTTAGTTTGGCTTTCATGAACTTGTAATTTTCTTCAGCTTCAACTTAAATTTGCATATGAGCAACAGCTGATCTGTTTCACAGTTGGTCCTTAGCCTTGTTCTTACTGATAATATTGAGCTTCTCCATTATCTCTTTCCATAGATGAAGTAGATTTGACTCCTGTGCATTCCATCTAGTGAGGTCCTTTTGTGTTCTTGAAGGAAAAGTATTTGCAAAGAACAAGTTGTTGGTCATGCAAAATTCTATCATGCAATCTCTGGAGTCATTAGTGTCACAAAGGCCATATTTTCCAAGTGCCAATGCTTCTTCTTTGTTGTCAACTTTCACATTTCAATCACCAGTAATTATCAATGCATCTTGTTTATATGTTTACTCAATTTGACTGCAGAAGTTAGTAAAAATCTTCAATTTCTTCATCTTTGGCTTTAGTGGTTGTGTAAATTTAAATAATAGTAATATTAACTGATCTTCCTTGTTGTTGTTGTTGTTATTATGTGCTGGCGAGTGGGACTTGACTCATAGTGACCCCTCCTTGGGTTGCTGAGGCAGTATCACTATGGAAGTAGATTACCCAACCTTCCTTCTGAGGAGTGGCTGGTGGGTTTGAACTGCCAGCCTTCTGGCTAGCAGTCAAGTGCCTTAGGCACTATGCTACCAGAGCTTCTATCTTCCTTGTAGGGGTATGGATATTATCCTATCACTGAGAGCATTGTACTTCAAGGTAGGTCTTGAAATGTTTTTGACAATAAATATGACACCATTCCTCTTCATTTTTGATTTCCAATGTAGTAGACCATCTGATTGCCCAATTCAAAACGGCCAATACCAGTCCATTTAAGCTCACTAATGCCTAAGATGGAGCTCTAGGATATTGATATTGACTATTCTGCATTCCATTTTATTTTTAACAGCTTCCAATTTTCCTAACTTCATATGTCCATGTTGCAATTATTAATGAGTGTTTGTAGTTGTTTCTTCTCTTTTTGAGTTCTGTCACATCAGCAAATAAAAGTCCCCAAAGCTTTATTCCACCTATGTCATTAAAGTTGTCTCTATCTTGAAGAGCCAGCAGTTCCCAAAATGTATTTTGAGTGCCTTCCAATCTGAGGGGCTCATCTTCTGGCACTATATCAGCCATTTTTTTTCCCTGCTATTCATAAGGTTTTAGTCATTACTTTTTTCAAAAGTAGACTGCCTTCATTTTAAGCAAGTGACTTTGTGTCAGCTGCATATTACAGGTTGTTAATGAGTTTTCCTTCAATCCTGATGCCTCATTCTTCTTCATATAAGCCAGCTTCTGGGATTATTTGCTCAGCATACAGATGAATACATTTGGTAGAAGGATACAACCCTGACACACACCCTTCCTAGTGTTAAACCATACTGTATCCCCTTGTTCTGTTTGAACCATAGCCTCTAGGTTCTCTTTTTACTCTTGTGGTGAAACTTTTTGATGTGCATGCATGTCTAATTTTTAAAAGACCTCAGTTATCTAATTTATCTTCTGCTGTTTGTACATTTTTAGTTACATTTGATAGACGATTTATGCCATAATTTAAGGCACTAAGTCTGTCTCTATTTTATCTTTGATAATCTTTATAATTTTAGAATTTATATTTAGATCTTTGAGTCATTTTGAGTTAGTTTTTGTGTGTAGTATGAGTATAGATCCTGATTCATTTTTGTGCAAATTGATATCCAGTTTTGCCAGCATTCCTTGTTAAAGAGACTATCTCTTCCCCATTTTATGAGTTTTAGCCCTTTGTTGATATTCAGCTGTTCATAGGTGAATAGATTTGTGTTTGGCTTCTCAATTTTATTCCATTGGTCTATTTGTTTATCATTGGATTAGTGCAGTATATGTTAACTGCAATAGCTGTATAGTAGGTTTGAGATTGTGAAGTATGAGACTTTCTACTGTGTTCTTTTTTACAGCAGTACTTTGCTTATTAAAGTCCTCTTCCTTTTCATATCAAGTCAATGATTAATTTATCCATCTCTTTAAAGAATTTTGATGTAATCTGGTTTGGGATTACATTATATCTATAAATTGCTTTCAGTAGTATTACTATTTTCAATAAGTCTTTCTATCTATGAGCATGGTATGTTCTTCCATTTGTGTAGGTCCCTTTTGGTTTATTGCAGTAGTACTCTGCAGTTTCCTTTGTATAAGTCTTTTGTATCTCTGGTTAGATTTATTTTGCAGTATTTTCTCTTTTTATCTATTGCATTATCTATTTTATATCTGGGAGCTCTGGTAGCATAGTGACTAAGGCACTTGACTGCTAACCAGAAGGCTGGCAGTTCAAACCC
>NW_006921653.1:10843321-10859295 GCF_000298275.1 Orycteropus afer afer
TTCTCCTTTGTTAAATTTGCCAGTAGTTGTCAATTTTATTTATCCTTTCAAATAACCAATTTTTACTCTTGTTGATTACACCATTTTTGTTTTCTGGCTTATTTGTTAATGTCTTGATCTCTATTATTTCTTCTGGTGATTTTTTTTTTTTTTTTTTTTTTTATTATTCTAATTGTTGGAGTTGGTGGGATAAAGTGTTGTTTTGCTTCTTTTTTCTTTTTTGAGGTGTGGGTTTATTAGTATAAATTGACCTCTGAGTACTACTTTTGCTATGTCCCAAAGGCTTTGATATGTTGTGTTCTCGTTCTTGTTTGATTCATGGAATTTGTTAATTTCATTTTTTCTCCAGTAGTTTTTACGAAAGATGTTCTTTTTATTTTCCCTTATTCTTCTTGTCACCGATTTCTAATATTATAGCATTGTGTTCCTGAAAGATACTATTTGCTGTTTTGAAATGTTTTGTGGCTTAATATATGGTCTGTTCTGTATAATATTCTTTTTGCATTTGTAAAGAATTTGTATTGTGCTTTTTTTGGGGGGTGGAGTGTTTTGTATATGTCAATGAGGTCAAGTTGGTTGATTGTGTTGTTTTGTTGTTAGGTGCCATTAAGTTGGCTCCAACTCATAGGGACCCTGTTGTTGTTGTTATGTGCCATCGAGTCAGCCCTGACTCATAGTGACCCCTTCTTGGGTTGCCAAGGCAGTATCACTACGGAAGTAGATTGCCCTGTCTTCCTTCTGAGGAGTGGCTGGTGGGTTGGAACTGCCAGCTTTCTGGTTAGCAGTTAAGTCCCTTAGGCTCTATGCTACCAGAGCTCCTAGGGACCCTAGGTATAGCAAAATGAAACAATGCATGGTCCTGCACCAGCCTCACAGTTCTTGCTATATCTGAGCCCATGGTTGCAGCCACTATGTCAGTCCACCTCATTGAGGTATTTCCCCTTTTTCACTGATCCTCCACTCTACCCACATGATATCCTTATCCAGAGAATGGTCCCTTCTGACAGTATGACCAAAGTAGGTGAGATGAAGTCTAGCTATTCTCAATTCCAAGGAGCATCCTGGCTACACTTTTTCCAAGACATATTTGTTCATTTTTTGACAGTCTATGGTATTCTTTGCCAATACCAAAACTCAAAAGCATCAACTCTTCTTCGATCTTCTTTATTCATTGTCCAGCTTTCACATGCATATGAGGCAAATGAAAATAACATTGGGTTGGGTGCCCCTTAGTATTGAAAGAGACATCTTGGCTCTTCACTACTTTAAGGGTGTTTTGCAACAGATTTGCCCAATGCAACACATCTGATTTCTTGACTGCTCCATTGGTTTTGGTTGTGGAACCAAGTAATACGAAATCTTTGATAGCTTCAATCTTTTCTCCATTTATCATGACGTTGATTATTGGTCTAGTTGTGAAGATTTTTATTTTCTTTATGTTGAGGTGTAATCAATACTGTAGACCCTAGTCTTTAATCTTCATGAGTAAGTTCTTCAAGTCATCTTCATTTTCAGCAAGCAAGGTTGTGATATATGCATATTACAGGTTGTTAATGAGTTTACCTCCAATCCTGATGCCACATTCTCCTTCATATAGTCTGGCTTCTTGGATTATTTCTTCAGCATACAGATTAATAAGTGTGGTGAAAGGATACAATCCTGACACACTCCTTTCCTGATTTTAAACCACGCAATATCCCCTTGTTCTGTTAGAAAGACAGCCTCCTGGTCTACTTACAGGTTCCACATGAGCACATTTGAGTTCTGGAATTCCCATTCTTCTTAATGTTATCCACAATTTGTTATGATTCACACAGTCAAATGCTTTTGCATAGTCAATAAAACACAAGTAAACATTTTTCTGGTATTCTTTTCTTTCAGCTGAGATCCATCTGACATCAGCAATGATACCCCTTTTTCCATGTCCTCTTCTGAATCCAGCTTGCATTTCTGGAATTTCCCTGTCTGTATACTGCTGCAACCTTTTTTTGAATTATCTTCAGCAAGATTTTACATGTGTGTGATTTTAATGATATTGCTTGATAATTTCTACATTCTGTTACATCACCTTTCTTTGGAATGGGTAAAAATATGGATCTCTTCCAGTCAGTTGGCCAGGTAGCTGTCTTCCAAATTACTAGGCATAGATGAGTAAGTGCTACCAGAACTGCATCATTTTGTTGAAATATCTCAATGGGTATTCCGTCAATTCCTAGAACCTTGTTTTTTGCCACTTCCCTCAGTCAGATTCAACTTCTTACTTCAATACCATTGATTTTTAATTGTATGCCACCTCCTGAAATAGATGAATGTTGACCAATTCTTTTTAGTACAGTGACTATGTATTCCTTCCATCTTCTTTTGATGCTTTCTGCATCATTCAATATTTTGCCCATAGAATCCTTCAATATTGCAACTTGAGGCTTGAATTGTTTCTTTAATTCTTTCAGTTTGAGAAATGCCAAGTGTGTTCTTCTCTTTTAGTTTTCTAACTCCAGTTCTTTGCATGTTGTTGTTGTTGTTAAGTGCCGTTGAGTCATTCCTGACTCGTTATGACCCCATGCACAGCAGAACAAAACACTGCCCGATCCCGCACCAGCCCCACAATCCCTGCTATACTTGAGCCCATCATCGCAGCCACCATATCAATCCATCTCATTGAAGGCCTCCCCCTCTTTCATCGACCCTCCACCCTACCAAGCATGACATCCTTCTCCAGGGAATGGTCCCTTCTTACAACATGACCAAAATAGGTGAGACGATGTCTGGCCATTCTTGCTTCCAAGGAGCATTCTGGCTGCACTTCCTCCAGGACAAATCTATTAGTTCTTTGCATATTTCATTATAATACTTGACTTTTTCTTTTTGAACTGCCCACTGAAATCTTCTGTTCAGCTCTTTTATATCGTAATTTCTTCCATTCACTTTTACTACTCTCCATTCCACAGCAAATTTCAAAGTCTCTTCTGACATTAATTTTGGTCTTTTCTTTCCTTCCTTCCTTTTTAATGACCATTTGTTTTATTCACATATGATGTTCTCGATGTCATTCCATACCTCATCTGGTTTTTGGTCCTTGATATTCAATGCATCAAATGTCTTCTTCAGATGGTCTCTAAATTCAGGTGGGATATAATTAAGGTCATGTTTTGGTTCTTGTGGACTTGTTTTAACTTTCTTCTGCTTCATCTTGAACTTGTGTGTGAGCTATTGATGTTCTTATCCACAGTCAACTCCTTGTCTTATATTGACTGAAGATATTGAGCTTCTCCATCACCACTGTCCACAGATGTAGTTGATCTGATTCGTGGCAAGGTTCATGTGTATACCTGCTGTTTATTTGTTGAATAAAGGTATTTGCAATGAATAAGTCATGTGTCTTGTAAAGTTCTGTCTTGTGATTTCTGACATCATTTCTACCACAAAGCCATATTTTCCAATTACCCATGACCCTTCTTAGTTTCCAACTTTCACATTCCAATCACCAGCAATAATCAATAAATCTTGATTGCATGTTTGTCAATTTCAGACTGCAGAAGTTGGTAAAAATCTCCAATTTCTTATTTTTTGGCTTTAGTTCTTGGTATGTAAATTTGAATAATAGTCATATTAACTGATCTTCCTTATAGGCATATGGCCTATCACTGTGTCTTTGTTACCTAGTGCCACTCTGCCAGGAATATACCACAAAGGGAATGGCTGGAACAAACAGGAGTTCATTCTCTTAGAGTTCGGGAGGCTAGAAGTCTGAGTTCAAAGTGGCAGGCTCTAGGGGCTCTGTGAAAGCCCCTTGACTTTGGGCTTCAGCTCTGCCTCTTGCTCCTGGCCCACTGAAATGAGAAGCATCTCTTCACTCTGGCAATTGCTGGCTGCTAAGGCTAACAAGCCCAAGGTTGACAAACAAAATAACACAGTCCTGATGTTACCAAACAACATGGCAGGCCGTTAATTTAAGTCCATTAAAGTTCCAAGTTGGCAGAGCATGACAGACTGCTGAACAACGATGTGGCTACATGCAAGGTTCAAGCATGCCATAAGCTGCAGACCATTCCCAAAGCTATTTGTAATATATGAGAAGCAGACCACAAACCCAAAGTAGCTACTCAGCTGCTTGTGGTAGATTCCACCATGGAGTTGATTGCCAGTCTCATCATGGGGAATAACTACCACCAGCTGCCCAGCCACTCAGCCAGACCCAAGCAAGATGACATACAACTTTAACTACCACACACTGACAACATTGTATTGAGGATAGATCTTGAAACATACTTTCTGATGATGAATGCAGCACCATTCCTTTTCAATTTGTCTTTCTCAGCATAGTAGACCATATGATTGTCTGATTCAAAATGGTCAGTAAAAGTCCATTTCAGCTCACAAATGTGTAGGATATTGATCTTTATGCATTCCATTTCATTTTTGACAACTTCCAGTTTTCCTGGATTCACTTCATACATTCCATGTTCCAATTACTAGTGGATGTTTGCACATGTTTCTTCCCATTTTGAGTCATGCCTCATCAACAAATGATAGTCCTTAACGTTTTACTCCTCCCATGTCATTAAGGTTGACTTTACATTGAGGAGGACGCTCTTCTCCAGTTTTATTTTAAGTGCCTTCCCACCTGAGGGGCTCATCTTCTGGCACTATATCAGACAATGTCTTCAGACAGTTCAGAAAGTTTTCCAATAACATATCAGACAGTATTTCACTGCTATTCACAAGGTTTTCACTGGCCAATTTTTTTCAGAAGTGGATGGCCCTTTATTCTTCCCAGTCTGTCTTAATCTGTAAGCTCTACTGAAACCTAACCATCATGGGTGACCTTGATGGTATTTGAAATACCTGCGACATAGCCTCCAGCCTCTCAACAACATGCAAGCCACCAAGGTATGATAAACTGACAGACAAATGGTTGGACTATAGCAATAGTGTATTTTTATTTAATGCACTAATAAAATATTACAATATTCTTGTATATGTAAATATTTTAGGCTGTTTGATTCATATAGTCTCTGTCACAATTATCTCAACTCTGTTATTATTGCACATCATGGCATGACAGAATCCAAAAATTGTATGTAAAGAAATGGATGTGTCTGTGTTCTAATAAAATTTTATTTACAAAATCAGACAGTGGGATGGAGTTGACTCATGGGTCACAGTTTGTGAACCCATGCTGTATTCTATTGTAAGAACATAGCATAATTCATTTACCCATTTATTGTCAGTATTATCTCCTGTTTTATAAATTATGCTAAAAACACAATCTAGAACAGTCTTTTGATGCACATAGATATGTATTTGATTGCTATATACTGAATTATGTAACTGTTGGGTCACAGATGAGGTAAATGTTTAGCTTTGATATGTACTATGAAACAGTTTTCTGAATTTATACCCACCAGCAGTGCATTAGAGTTCCAGTTTCTCCACTTTTCCACCAACACTTGCTATTGTCACTGTTTAAGTTATAGTTACTCTGATGGGGATGTAGGAATGATTTATACTTTGCATTGGTTTGATACTGGAATTTAAATACATAAAAATAAATATATCTCTATGAAAAGTATTAAAAGTTGTAAAATAAGTTTAACTATATAATTTCATTTGATCTGTACTTTCTTCAGTTTGGCATATACATGTGGACACACACACACACACACAATAAAAAACCAACCAACAATAGCAACCAAAACTGACTTTCACAGTCCCGAAGGAATCATATGAATTTCTATTGTGCTTTCAAAAAAAATCATACATTTGTATGTGAAAAGAAACAGAGAAAATGTGAAGCATACTACTGTCCTTAGAGGATCATTTCAAAACCTCAAGATGTGTCTCTAGTCAGTATTTTCAAAGTCAGCTCAAAGTGTAGTGGGATGTGCAGAAAACGTTCATTAGTCAGGCACACTGTGAGATAAGTCTTCACTTCTAGGAATCATTTCTAATCATTTGTAATTAGAGTAATGCACATGAAAATGTTTGCTTTGCTAACTACGAGGAGTTGAAACTCTGTCTTCTGGGAAAGTGAGCAGATGGTGTCACTTCATTCACTTTCCTGTATGGCAGGGAGGACTCTGCCCCATCCATTTCTGCCTCGGCTCTGGATAGCTGTCTAGTCTGTGGTCAGAGATCTTGGTTCAGCTAGTTCTTGTTAAGGTCCATTTGTTTGATATTACTTTGATCCTTGCCCAGTATCAGCAATATTTTGCTTGGATGACTCTCTCTCACTCTAGCTCTTACTCTTTTCCTTGGCAGGAGTATTCTTTTCTTTTGGTTGTAAGAATCTGGCCAGTAATGAGGTGGTAAGCTCCTGCTGAAACAGCAGGAGTTGTCAGTGCTCCTTTCTTTCATTAACTTTCTTGGGCTGTAGCCACAGGAGTGAGACTTCAGGGATCGAGAGTGTAACCTTCCCCAGCACTGATCATTTTTCCACATGGATGCACATGCCCCTGTAGCCCCTTGGCTCTGTTCTACACCCTCCTCCCTTTACCCATCTTTTTATAAATTTTCAAAAACTTTGTGTCCAATGCTCTCCAGGGTATTGGTATTGAAAGAATATCTTTGAAGAATTTCTCTTTTTAGTTAACTGCTTTTAATTCATTATTATTAGCTGTTGTTAAAAGAGGAGCACTTTCATACAACTTTAACAAAAGGTGCTGAAACTTCAAATAAAGTTGTGGCAAATTGTCTTTTGTTGTTGTTGTTGTTGTTATGCTATTAATAAGCAAGTAATTGGTAGCACTACTTTTACAGCATGTTGTTGTTATGTGCTGTCGAGTTGGAATCCACTCATAGCAACCCCTCCTTGGGTTTCCAAGGTGGTATCACTACCGAAGTAGATTGTCCAACTTTCCATACAAGGAGTGACTGGTGGGTTTGAACCGCCAGCCTTCTGGCTAGCAGTCAAATGTCTTAAACACTATGCTACCAGAGCTCCTACTTTTACAGCATAGTATCATTTATCGTTTTAGTTCTGCTAAAGGAATGAAAAGCTTTATGTTCTTCTACCTAATAGTAATAAGGATAAATTTTCAAGGTATAAGCTGTTAAATGGCAGGACTAAAAATATTTTCCAGGTTAATGAATATTTATCTATCTATCTATCTATCTATCTATCTAAAACATATGTAAATAAATATATATATATATTAAACATATATAATATAATGACATATCTTCACATAAAGACTATTCAGTTTAATATTCATATCATCACACATCATTTGATTCATTCTGAAAGAAATGATGTACTATTGTACTTATAGAGTATTCTGATCTTTGTAGTTTAATGTGATAATAAGAATAGTAATAGCCAAAATATTAATAATGCCAATAATAAGGAGGATATTTAAGCTATAGTGATTTAGAGAACCACCATGTGCCAGATACTATGCCAGGCATTATGTGTGTGTGTGTGTATGTGTATGTATGTGTGTGACATTTTTAGTTTTCATATACGATTTTTAAAATAGTTATAATCATACCATTTCTCAAATAATAAAAATGGACTAGACAGATTGAATTTTTACCAAAAGTTAGACCAACTGTGGTGGTTCTCTCCTCAACTTCACATCTCCTCTCCACCACTACCCCCCCAACACACACACAGAGTTAATTGTTCTCCCTAATTTGGCTGTTGCCCAGATAGTCCTCATTTATTTACTGTCTTTAATCTAACACAGGGATTTTTAAAAACATTTCCAGTGTATACCTATGTTCTTGGACCTATCATCATGAACAACAGAATACTGAAAAACTAGATGTACTTGGTATTTCAAGTCATTGGAAATGATTTTTACATGTTAATCGAATACCCACATTTCTTGGTGCTTTATTTTATAATGGAATAATTGTATTTGTTTATAATCTCTTATAGATTATGCTTTTGTGTCTATGGAATTAGAGGATCTAGAAGTAAGTGCAACTGTGCTATTGGCTAGTTTTAAATTTTATATTATTTTCATTAATTTTCAGTTCGCCATTAAGGACTAAGATGACTTTCCATTCCTTGGATCTATATTGACACTGAGTTAATATCAACACAAGAAAATGTCCATATTGAATAATATTTTCTTAATATGTGCCATTATGGGCTTTATTATTGTTTCTCATTTCCTGGTCTGTCAGTTACTCTAATGTTCTTTCATTTTTATTCGATAGATGCAACTCTCTTACATTCACATTTGCAGATTCATTTTTCACAAGCAGCAGCCATGGGCTTTTAGTTGCCCAGGAAATTAAAAAGCAACTTCCTCAACATATTTCCCTTTATCTCTTACTATTTGGCAGCACAAGCAAAATGCCAATCTAAATAAGTTTAGTCTCATTCTACCAAAAGCAATAGACAGCCTCAGGCAATGTAGTAACTTCCTTAATATCAGCAAATGGGTTCAGGAAAGAATTTATAGGAAGTTTCAGATTATAAAGATATACACTTGTAAGAGGGAAAGACAGTTGTGGTGAAACTATTTCCAACTGATGTATGCTGCTTGTAAAGGCTTGTAAGGATATGTGAGAGGTTAAAGTATTTTATTTATTCTTGGTCAGCAAAATATCAATTAAGCAAAGGCAGAAGACATAATTTGATATATTTCTATATTTTTAAAATTACATACAAATGTTCCAGGTATGTAAACAAGATGCTATTGCCACAATGATAACTTTTCAGTGGTTAATACCTTTTCATTTTCCTAGAATAGTTCATTTTCCTTTAGCACAGTGACTAGAGGAATGAAAAGAAGCTAGCATGGTGGGAAGAGCCTTGGAGTGAGAGCAAAAGAAATCAGGCATAGTCTTTGCTCTGCTACTGTGTTCTTAACACTTGGTGTCCTTGGGTAAGCATTTCAACTTTATGGCCTTTTCTTTTCTATAAAATAAGGGATTTTAAAAAAAGAAAAAAAAAGAGATCTATAATGTTCTTTCAAGCTCTGTAATTATCTTTCTTATCTGCATCAAGACCAGAATTTATTAAAACTATTTAAATATAGGGAGCTCTGGTGGCATAGTCATTAAAGCATTGGGGCTGCTAACCCAAAGGTCATTGGTTGCACTCACCAATTGCTCCACAGGAGAAAGAGGAGATAGTCTGCTTCTGAAAAGATTTACAACATTGGAAACCCTATGGGTCATCTCTACTCTGTATTATAGGGTTGCCATGAGTCAGAATTGACTCAATGGCAGTGGTTTGATTTAATTTATTTGAATACAGTGTGCCATATATTTAATCAAGATGTCAGAGAAACAGGAAACTGGAGATAATGAGCTAAATTATTGGAAATAATGGCTGTTCCTTCATCATCTACAGAGCTAATTTGAGATCATTCATTTTGTGAACATTACACTTCCCACTTTAAAACCCTTCAATAATTCCCTAAGGTTAACTACCTTAACCCATGGTAGTTAAAGTTGTGTGTCAACTTGGCTGGGTTGTGGTTTTGAGTGTCTGGGAAACTCAATGTAGTTACTTCCCATGATGAGATTTTAATCACCTCCACAGTGCAATCTAGTGTGAGCTGCTAAGTAGTTGCTTTTGGGGTAAGCCCTGCTTCCAGTATATAAGGAGAAGCTTTAAGAACGTTACCTAGCCTGTTTGCACATCTGGATCCTGCATTTAGCCAAGTCTTAATCTCAGTGGCCTGCCATGCTGTCTGCCGATTTTGGGATTTTCCTGGACTTAAACCAGTGGCCTGTCATGTCGACTATTGATGATCTTGGATTGTGCCATTTTACCTCCTGACCTTGGGTTTGTCAGTCTCAGAAGCCAGCAGCTATCTGAGCTAGGAGACACCTCTAGCTCCAGTGGCTTAGAATAAGAGGCAGAACTGAAGCCCAAGGTTGAGGGACTTCACTCAACCCCTAGAACCAACACTCTGAATTTCTACTTCCAGCCTCCTAAACTGTAAGATAATAAATTACTACTGGTTAAGTCATCCATTTGTGCTATATCTGTTATAGCAGCACTAGGAAACCAAAACATACCCTTAAGCTAAATATGAAACTTTTTAATCTGCTCTGTAAGCATCCTCACCATTTGGTTCTTGAATTTGTTTGGATAGGTCAAATACAGTGGATGTGTATTTCTTGTTTAGATAATAGTCATAGTGGGGTTCCTGTTGGCGGGCTAGTCTACACATAGTAACTTGGGTAAGCTCTTCCCTATCTGTGGCTCCACTATCTGTCCTTCAGCAGACAAAGGTGAAGAAGAAGGTGGACTTTGGTCCAGAAGTGGCACACGTGTTTTTGCTCACATGTCTGCTGGTGGGAAATAATCACATGACACTCCTAAACCCAAGGAGAAGAAGCTGGGAAGTAGAACATTGCAGTATGTTCAAGAAGATGAAAAGGATTTTTGTTCACAGCTTGCAGGCTCTATTACAGCTTCATCTTTATCTTTAAGATAGTCAGTTTTTTCAGTGCCTGGAAAGCCCACATTCTCTTCTACCTCCTGCAAGACCTTCACGCACGATCTGTCCCTCTGCACTTGGCACTAACTCACTCTTCATGTCTCAGTTAGTGCTTACTTCCTCTCTGTCCCCATGACACTAATTCTGTCCCACCTTCTACCCTATGGTAACACTCACTGAAGTTATTTTAATTCTTTAATTATCTGTTTGCTAGATTCTAAGCTCCTCAGAGGCTTATCTGTCTTCCTCCTGCTCCGTTCAAGAATAGTGGGGAAAGAAAAATGAAAGTGGAAGAAGAAGAAAAAAAGACATAAAGCAACTGGAAGAAGATAGATAATAATGTAGAGTGTCCAATTTCTTGAATTTTTTCTTCACCGAGTAACTGCTTATTTTGTCTCAGTACTGTCAGGAAAGCTCAGCTATAAAAAATAGAGAAGTTATATTGCAATATTTTGTAATATTAGTATGGATTATAAATTAACTTCTCTTTTATGAAGAGACAACACTAATTCTAAGGGAAAGAGGCTGCATCTCAAAATACTTCTGTGACCCACCCTTGTCTTGCATCTCAGCAGTGTTCTTTTAAGCACCACCAAATACTTGCTGTCTTATTCACTCTTAAAGAATTCACAGGGGGCTTTTCTAATCAACTTCATTGAACAGTAAATTTCTACTCCTCACTGTGAATTTCTCAGGCTGTGAGGTGAGAGGCTACATACAAGAAATGGAAAGAAGATCAGATTCATTACAGTATATTCATTATTTTCCCTTCAGAGCTGAGCAAATAAGTTTGAGAAATTTATTTAAGTGTCCTGCCTGAGATAAAATGGATAAATTGAGAACCAGGATTTTCCTTTGAATTTTAAAGATTGTTCTCCTGTGATAACTTCATTATTATTAAGATTTTGTTTAAAATAATATTCTAACCCCTTTTAAAGGAAGGAGAAATAGTGTTTCATTTAGACTGGCTTATTATCATCCATTTAATCTGTCAGCATATCGACAGTTGTTTCAGATATTTAGATACTGTGATAATGCATTATTTACATTTCTCTGGAATGACAAAGCAAAATACAGTGTACAATGATATTTCAGTTTGAGTAATGTCATCTGAAAAATCCAAAAAAGGAAAAAATAAAAAGGAAGCTTTATTGTACTTAATATAAGCAAACTAATTCTGCTTTGCCCTTGCACCTGCTTAAAGGAATTTATTGGAAGAAATGGAATTGAAGCCATTTGACCTTTTTATTAAAATCAGCTTAATAGTTCTTAGCACCACCTGTTACCACATTGTACACTCCCTCTTTGAGTACTAGATTTTCTCCAGATGTTCACCTTCATGTTGTCTTGGGGTGATTGGCTTTTTTATTTTTATTTTTTTACAGAGAATAGTGTAAGTCATTTCTTCCTTTGTCAACCACACAGATGTAGGTAAAGAGTTGATTTATATTAAGAAAGAAGAATTGACTATTGGTTCAGATGATTCTACTTTTAAATTTAAGTGTTGAACTACAATGTCATCCCTGAGAACAGCAAACAATTAGGTTGAAACTTATTAGTGTAAAAGTCTCTCTCAAACTAAACTTAGGAGCTCCTTATGGGTCTGTTTTATGCATTTTATAATTTTTTTCTTTTTTTAATCTTGAAATTCCTATTTCTCTATGTAAGTATGGGAGCTCTGGTAGCATAGTGCCTAAGGCACTTGATTGCTAACCACATGGTTGGCAGTTCAAACCCACCAGCCACTCCTCAGAAGGAAGGTTGGGCATGCATATGCGGTAAATGAAAATACTTCCATAGTAATATCGCCTCGGAAACCCAAGGAGGGGTCGCTACAAGTCAGGTCCAACTTGACGGCACTTAACAACAACAGCTATGTAAGGATAGCTCTCTGAAGTTTCAAGTTATAGTACAATTATACAGAAGCATAAAAAAAAATATGTTGAATCTGTCTATTATTAGACAGTGAAAGGACAACTCAGCATGAAGACTATTTTCATAACATCACCTATTGTTGCATGACAAGGCAACAACATATTTTATAGTAAGCTTTATCTAAGATAAGAAACAAGTTATAGCTACTTTGAAACTGAACTATTTCCTTCTGCAAAAAGAAGTGGAACCCTCTTGGATAAATAAGGATCAGTGCCTTCTTATTTCTATCCTCTTGTTGTTGCTGTTAGGTGCTGTCAAGTCAGTGATGACTCATACTGACCCTAAACACAACAGAAAAAAGCAGTGTCTGGTCCTGCACCAACCTCACAATCATTGCAGTTTGAGTGCATCGTTGCAGTCACTATGTCAATCTATTTTGTTGACGGTCTTCCTCTTTTTTACTGATTCTCTACTTTACCAAGCATGATGTACTTCTCCAGGGACTGGTCCCTCCTTATAATATGATCAAACTATGAGAGATGCAGTCTTGCCATTCTCTATTCTAGGGAACATTCTTCCTGTACATCTTCCAAGACAGATTTATTAGCTTTTCTGACAATCTGTTATATTCAATATTCTTTACCAGCACTATAATTCATAGGCATCAATTCTTCAATCTTCCTTGTTCATTGTCAACTTTCACATGCATATGAGGTAATTGAAAACACCACAGCTTGGACAGATGCACCTTTTTCTCAAAAGTGCCCAATGTAATACATCCTTTGATTTCCTGACTACTACTTCCATGGGCATTGATTGTGGATCCAAATAAAATGAATTCCTTGACAATTTCACTCTTTTCTCCATTTATCATGATGTTGCTTATAGGTCCAGTTGTGAGGATTTTTGTTTTCTTTATGTTGAGGTGTAATCCATACTGAAGTTGTAGTCTTTGATCTTCATCAATAAGTCCTTTAAGTCTTCTTCACTTTCAACAAGCAAGGTTGTGTCATCTGCATATTGCAGGTTGTTAATGAGTCTTCCTCTAATCCTGAATGCTGTGTTCTTTATATAATCTGGCTTCTCTGATTAGATATCTAGGAAGTGACATTTGGTCAGAAATTTGTAAGATGTAAGACACTGACCCTGTGAAAATCTGGAGAAAAAAGTGTTCCAGGTGACAGAACAGCTAGTGCAAAGGCCCTGTGGTGAAAGCATGCTGGAGTATGTTGAAATCAAAATGAGGCTACAGAAGTTTGAGCAGAGTGAGCAGGAGGGAGTAGTAGAAATTGATGCAGAGCAGTAATAATGGTGGGCAGATCACAAACAGGATTATCAGTCATTATGAGTCTTAAATTGTCCTCTGAATGAAAAGATACCATTGGAGAGTTTTGAGCAGAGGAGTAACATAATCTTTCTTATTTAAATTTCAGAAGCACCACTGGCTGCTGTAAGGATAATTGACTGGGAAAAGATGATGTGGGACAGCTGTACAAGATTGGAAGCAGTGAGTTTTTTGCTGTTGAGGGTCTTAGGTCTAGTTTAGGAGCCAGGCATGCTTACAAATTTTGAAGGAGAGTATTGAAGGAAGAAGTAGGAAGAAAGTCCTGCATAGGGTCAGAGAAAAAAAAAAAAAAAGAATGTTTCAGGGTCAAATTGACTTATTTCCAATTCTATCATGCAGCATTGGGTGGTTTTATAGTTCTGGGATCTAGAAGGAAAAAGGAGCAGATGATGGGTGAAACATTTTTATTTAAAATGCTTATATTTTTATTATAACTGCAATTCATATTAATTGTAAGCAGATCTGGAAAACTATACATTTTAATTGAAATTTAAAATAAAAAAAATAGGCATGAACCATGATCCTATCATAAAGAAATGATTAATGTATGCTGGCCGCCAACAAACACATAAGAAGTTGCTCAGGATCATTAGTCAGTAGAGAGATGTAAATCAAAACAATGATGAGATATCATCTCACTCCAGCAATAATAGCAAAGTTCAACAGGATAGAAAATAACAAATGCTGGAAAGGTTGCAGAGAGACTGAAACTCTCATACACTGCTGGTGGGATTTTAAAATGGCACAACCATTGTGGCAAATGGTATGATATTTCCTTAAAAAAAAATGAGAATGGAAATACCATTTGAACCCCAATTCCATTACTAGGAATAAATCTTAAAGAGGTGAGAGACAGTACATGAGCAGACATATGCACACCCATGTTCATCACAGCAAAATTTACTATTGCAAAGAGATGGAAACAACCTAAATGCCCATCAACAGATGAATAGATAACCAAATGATGGTATATTCACACATTGGAATACTGTGCTACATTAAAGAACAATGAAGAATACATAAATCATCTCACAACATGGATGAACCCAGAGGACATTGTGCTGTGTGAAATAAGTGAATCGCAGGACAAATATTGTATGAGCCTATTATTGTAAAAAGTCAAGGAAGTGTTTCTTCAGGGAAGGGAATTCAATGTGTAGGTTACTGGGGATGGGAGGGAAGAGGAGGGGAAAATTTCAGACTAGTTGGAGGCCACATGCTGATTTGGGTAAGGGGAGGGATGGTATGGAAAGAGTTTGTGACCAGCATGATAACCTTGGGGAAAAGGATAAGACCCAATTGTGCACATAGACATAGACAACAGAGGCTAGTACCAGTATATCCAAAAATACTGCATTATCCCTAACACCAAACACCAGGCTACAGATAAATACATAGACAACTGAGAAGACCAGATGGGGGTCAATGAACAGGAATATACTCTAGATCAATGATAGATTCAGCTGAGGATAATCCTGTACAGATATTAGTGATACAAAACAACCACAATCATTGCAGAAGCAACAGAAGACAGACATGGAGCAATCCCTCATAAATAGCCAGACATGTTGCAAGAGAGAACTACTGGATCTGCTGGACCATAGTACTGGGAGACACCAGGCTCAACTGGCACAACATAATACGTCAAAATCTTGTTCCACAACCTACTTTGGTGAACAGTGACTGGGGTCTTAAAGCTTTTAAGTGGCCATCGAAGATGCAGCTAATGGTCTCCTTTAGTCAGAATGGAAGAAGAGTAAAGACAACCAAGGGCATTTGGAAACAACCAGCCCTAGGATATGATGGACTTCAAGACCAGAACAACTAGATGGTGCCTGGCTACCCATGCCAACCACTCAGGAAGAGATCAAAACTGGAGATCCTAGATAGAGTGGGAGGAAAAACATGGAACAAAATTAAAAAATACAATAATGACCAGAATTACTGGTCAGAAGGAGTCTGATGGGACCCCAATACTATGGCTCTGGGATAACTTAGGGCCTAACATAAAATTTACTCCCATGGGCTGGCTCTCAGCCCAATAGTAATAAGACTTACATGCAGAACCCCCATCTCAGGGCGATGCACCCACCTACTCTACGGAAATACATCTCTTGGAGCAATAGGCCATGGGCACCAGAGGAGCAACATTTGCATGAATGAAAAGCTGGACCAACAGTAGTGCATGATTAAGAAGAGCACAGGGATGGGGGGAGTTGCTGGGAGGAGAGGGGAGGAGAGTGGGTTAGGGCTGAGGATGGTAATTGGGGAGTGACACCAAGTGTACCTGAACTATTGAATGTAAAACAAATTCTGATCTGTAAGTATGCACCTAAAGCACAATT
>NW_006921653.1:10859616-10900563 GCF_000298275.1 Orycteropus afer afer
TAGTGCCTAAGGAACTTGACTGCTAACCAGAAGGCTGGCGGTTCAAACCCACCAGCCACTCCTCGGAAGGAAGGTTGGCAATCCTACTTCCTTAGTGATATTGCCTCAGAAACCCAAGGAGGGGTTGCTATGAGTCGGGGCCGACTTGACGGCAAATAACAACAACATAGAGAATACGGTTTGAGACAGAATGAAATGACTGAAAATACAAGATGATTTTCCATTTTGCAGTTTCTTTCTAAAAGTGAGGGGGAATAAATTTCCTGTGGCAAAATATGTAGAAGTTTGAATATCTTGACTAGGCTGACAAATGAAACAGCAAACATTTCATAAGAAGTGTTTTTTTTTTTGTTGTTGTTGTTCTTAAACTATAGTTATATTTTCTTGTAATGTCTTCTTTGTCTCCCTTCTTTACTACTCCTCTGTATCCACTCACATTTTCTACCTCTTTTTCAAATTCTTTTCCTTTTCCTTCTATTTTATTTATTTTTAAATCCAGCTTAGTTAACTTCAACAAGGTAGGTCTAAGATAGTCACGAAAAAGAAAAAAAAGAAAAGCAAGAAAAGAAACTATCACTACATTAGTATATCAGATATTACTGTTTTGACTTCCTGATCTCAGGAGAAAGACTTGGCTAAGAAAGAAAGCCTGCAACAAAACATTCATTAGTATGACATAAGGCAAAAATAATGAAAGTGGGACCCAACAAACCCATTCAGGTTAAAATCTTGAAGCTGTAATTGTAAGATAATTGCGTAGTCTTATTGTCAAGCAGTTACAGCATGAGACTAATAGGATGCCAAGGGAAATGTTGATCAGTACTTGAGAGCCTTAATTTTCCCTAAATTTCATTCACCAACTTATTCAATAAATAAGTCTCTCTTCTGAAGTTGCTATTCATGCACAAGTTACTGAGCAGTAGTGCACTTGACAGTGGTGGGCAAACAAAGCAGACTGAGGGGAGTTGGAGAAGGCACTCAGATGGGAAAATGAACTATATAAATTTCTATAAAGTTTATTTCAAAACGTAGGGAAATACTCCAAACACCCGGATTGCATTTCTGACTGTGTCGACGATATGACTCATTATAAGTGTGCTAAATAAACCAAAAATGCTCTATTTTAAGTAGTACAATAATTTCATTAGCATCAAAATGAACTGTTAATCTTTTAC
Organism: Orycteropus afer afer; assembly: GCF_000298275.1. Lineage (NCBI taxonomy): Eukaryota > Metazoa > Chordata > Mammalia > Tubulidentata > Orycteropodidae > Orycteropus > Orycteropus afer. The sequence continues at coordinate 10,860,792 of NW_006921653.1, forward strand.
CAGAGTGAAATTATTCATTTCCAAAGTTTATTAAAACTTACACTTAGGTTGAAAACGGTAAAAAAAAAAAAAAAAGAGCTTAAAAATCAAAATAGTACAAGAAACTTCTTGGCGCACCTTTCACTGGCTTTTCCATAAAGTCAAGTCACTGCCGTTGAGTCGGATCCGACTCATAGGGACCCTTCCTTGGGTTTCTGAGGCAGTATTACTATGGAAGTAGATTGCCCAACCTTCCTTCTGAGGAGTGGCTGTTGGGTTTGAACCTCCAGCCTTCTGTCAAGTGCCTTAGGAACTCCCACCTTATCATTTACTTTGGAAAATTTCTTAGGTACTCTGCCTCAGGGTCTTGGCAATTTCCTCAGCCTGCATGCTCTTCAGCAAATACATCCATGGTTTTCTCCCTTATGTTATACAAATATTTGTTCCAGGTCCATTCCCAGACAAAAGAAATGGACCTCCTGCTTTGGGCCTACTCTTTTAGAAATGCCAGTTAGAACTCCCCAGTGAAGAGTTGTCCAAGCCAAGGGCAAACACCTACCTGAAAATGGTAGTCCCTTTCTAGATCATGCCATCATTCCCATTGGTGCCTGGCATATATTAGGAGTAAGCTGCTTTGCTCAAGGGTCACAGCATCAGTGAAGGCTTCCCTAATTATTTAAATTTATGAAAAACAGTTGCCATCTAGTCAATTCCAAATCATAGTCACTTCACATGTGTCAAAGTGAAACTGTGCTCCACAGATTTTTCAGTGGTTGATTTTTCAGAAGTAAATCACCAGCGCTTTTTTCCCAGGTGATGCTGGGTGGACTACAACCTTCAACTTTTTACTTAGCAGTTGAGTTCATTAATAGTTTGCACAGCCCAGGGATTCCATATAAAAACCCAATCTTTCTATTTCTCCCTTTCCTATAGTATGTATCACCTTCCAGTCCAATGCATAATTTAGTTATTAATTATATCTGTCTTTCCCCACTAGAATATAAACTCCAGGAGGCTACTTGTTTATTGCTATAGCACATTGTCTCAAACAGTACTTGACATAGAGTACATGCTGAGTGTTTTTCTTAGTTAAATGGATAACTGATTGAAAGACACAGATCTATTTCTGTCTTCTGCAGAGTAGTGAAGATGATGGAGATTCGTTTGGAGAAATTATGTTGGTTTTGAGTGTGTGGATGGCACAAATGGTTAATATGTTGACAGCTAGCTGAAAGACTGACAATTCAAATCCAACTAGATGCTTCTCAGAAGGCAAGCCTGATGATCTACTCCCAAAATGTCACAGCCTTGAAAACCCTGTGGAGCAGTTCTGCTCTGCACATGGGGCCATTCTGAGTTGGAATTGACTTAATGGCAACCAACAGCAATAACATGTTGTTTCAGTTCATCTTTCTTGCCTATGGTATTTGTCTTAATGATTCAAATCTATGTCTTTTGTCCAGCTCATGTCTATCACTATTGTGAAAGATTTAAAAATTATTTCTCCAAAATATCAGAATTTACACTATCTAGAATTTGTCCAGATTTATCCTGCCCAGAAAATTAATAAAAAAAGCTTTTTTTTCTTCTCCTTAGTTTTTGAACTCTAGTTAAGGAGTTATGCATCAGGAAAACCATTAATTAAAACATCTGTACTTAATAGTTCATTGGGTCAGATTTATTCCTTCTGCAATAGTCATAACCCAATGTACCGAACCAAAAAATAATTCAACTTCCCCAGCACATGTGAACTATATTCTGGTGCAATATTTTCCTATGTTTTCTAAATATTTTGTAATTTGCTAAATATTTACTGCTGTGGCCTAAATAGAATATTAATCTTAAGAAGAAATACTCTCCCCAATTGAGAACTAGACTTAAAAAAAAAAGCTGTTAAATTTAAACTGACAGCCTATTGTGTTTAATAAGAACAGTACATTTTGCCATCTAGAGTAGGAAAATGACAAATCACAGTACCTTAGAAGACTAAGGACAGCTTTATCTAGTGACCTTTCCAAGTATAAAAGAGATAACTTACAAACCAGCATTGAGGAATAACTTTCAAACAGAATCATTTATATAACACTTTGATCAATAGATGTATTCACATTTTGTCATGACATTTTGAGTGCCAGGAATTGAATGTTGGAACATTAGGAAACCTAGATAATATCTAAATCCAAATTTTTTTTTTTTTTCAACTGAAAATTCTGTGCCCTAAATAACTTAAGAGAGAAATGATCAGTGAAAAAAAAGCATTAAAGATTAAATGTTTTGATATTAAAAAAAAGGAAGAAATAATTCTGCTTTCATTGGGACAGGAAAACTTTATAGAGCATCAGTATGAGGAGATGGAGGAGTGTGTCCAGGCCTGCACAAACAAAGAGATGGAGGTGGAAATGCACAGATGGTGCTTATAAAGAAGATGAGTACTCCAGTATGATTGGTGTATTGGGGAGAAGTGGAGCATGGGTAAAGTGCTTGGTTCAAATTGTAGAACTCCTTCAACTGTAGTTTTGAAAATTTGGATTTTACTCAATAAGCAAGTAAAAGCTAAGCAACTTTTTGCAGGTAGGTAATTAGAGTTGTGTTAAGGAATACAATTTGTCAGTAATTAGATAGGTCAGTGGAGTGCACAAAAGACTAGATGCTTCTGGATCAGCGTCTGGTCTTATAACTGTGATAGTTGGACATCTGCATGCTGCTGCTGTTGTTGTTCTTAGGTGCCTTAGAGTCATCTCTGACTCATAGAGACCCTATACACAGCAGAACGAAACACCTTCCAGTCCCGCGCCAGCTCCATGATCCTTACTATACTTGAGCCCATCGTCCCAGCCACTGTGTCAATCCATCTCATTGAGGTCCTTCCCCTCTTTCATTGACCCTCCACCTTACTAAGCATTGACATCTTTCTCCAGGGAATGATCTCTTCTAACAACATGACCAAAGTAGGTTGAGACGCAGTCTGGCCATTCTCGCTTCCAAGGATCATTTCAGCTGCACTTCGTCCAGGACAGATCTGTTAGTTCTTTTAGCAGTCCACGGTACTTTCAGCATTCTTACCCAGCACCACACTCAAAATCATCAATTCTTCTTCCGTCTTCCTTATTAATTGTCCGCTCTCATATGCATATGTTGTTGTTGTTGTGTGCCGTGGATTCGTCTCCGACTCATAGTGACCCCTCCTTACCTTTGCGAGGTGGTATCACTAAGGAGGTAGATTGCCCAACCTTCCTTCCGAGGAGTGGCTGGTGGGTATGAACCACCAACCTTCACCTTTAGGCAATTGAAAATATCATGGCTTGTGTCAGGTGCACTTTAGTCCTCAAAGAGACATCGTTGCTCCTCAGCACTTGAAAGCGGTACTTTGCAGCTGACTTGCCCAGTGCTATATGTCATCTGATGTCCTGACTGCTGCTTTCATTGGTGCTGATTGTAGAACCAAGCAATGTGAAGTCTTTGACAACTTCAATCTTTTCTCTATTTATCATGATGCTGCTTATAGGTCCAGTTATGAGCTCTTTTGTTTTCTTTATATTGAGATGCAATCCATACTTCAGACTGTAGCCTTCAATTTTCATCAGTAAGTGCTTCAAGTCATCCTCACTTTCAGAAAGCAAAGTTGTGTCATCAGCGTATTGCAGGTTGTTAATGATTCTTCCTCCAATCCTGATGCCACGTTCTTCTTCATATACTATCCAGCTTCTTGGATTATTTGCTCAGCATACAGATTGAACAAGTATGATGAAAAGATACAACGCTGACACATTCCCTTCCTGATTTTAAAGCATGCAGCATCCCCTTGTTCTGAATGTCAGCCTCCTGGTCTATGTCCAGGTTCCTTATGAGCACAATTAAGTGTTTGGGAATTCCCATTCTTCTCAATATTATCCACAATTTGTTATGATCCACATAATTAAATGCTTTTGCATAGTCAATAAAACATAAGTAAACATCTTTCTGGTATTCTTTGCTTTAAGTCAAGATCCATCTGACATCAGCAATGATAACTCTTGATCCATGTCCTCTTCTGAATCCAGCTTGTACCTCTGGAACTTCTCTGACAATATACTGCTGCAACCACTTTTGAATTATCTCCAGTAAGATTTTACTTGTGTGCGATATTAATGATATTGTTCAATAATTTCCACATTCTGTGGGGTCACCTTTCTTTGGAATGTGTATACATATGGAACTCTTCTAGTCAGTTGGCCAGGTAACTGTCTTCCAAATCTCTTGGCATAACTGAGTGAGTGCCTCCAGTGGGACAGCCATTTGTTGAAAAATGTCAGTGAGTATTTCATCAGTTCCTGGAACCTTGTTCTTCACCAATTCCTTCAGTGCAGCATAGACTTATTCCTTCAATATCACTGGTTCTTGACCATATGCCACCTCTTGAAATGGATGAAGACTGACCAGTTCTTTTTGGTGCAATGACTCTGTGTATTCTTTCCATCTTCTTTTGATGCTTCCTGCATCATTCAATATTTTACCCACAGAATCTTTCAATATTACAGCTTGAGACTTAAATTTTTTCCTAAGTTCTTTCAGCTTGAGAAATGCCCAGTCTGTTCTTTCCTTTTGGTTTTCTAATTCTAGGTCTTTTCACATTTTGTTGTACTAAATGGCTTTGTCTGCTCGATCTGCTCTTTGAAATCTGTTCAGCTCTTTTATCTTGTTATTTCTTCCATTTGCTTTAGCTATTCTCTGCTCAAGGGCAAGTTAGAGTTTCTTCTGACATCCATTTTGGTCTTTTCTTCTTTTCTCATCTTTTTAATGACCTCTTGCTTTCTTCATGGACGATATTCTTGAAGTCATCCCACAATTATTCTGGTTTTTGGTCATTGGTGTTCAGTGCATCAAATATATTCTTTAGACGATCTCTAAATTCAGGAGGGATGTATTAAATGTCATATTTTGGCTCTAGTGGACTTGTTTTAATTGTCTCAAACTTCAAGTTGAATTTGCAGATGAGCAGTTAATGGTCTGTTCCACAATCAGCTTCTAGCCTTGTTTTGGTTGAAGATATTGAGCTTTTCCATTGCTTCTTGCCACAGATGAAGTCAGTCTGATTCCTGTGTACTCCATCTGGTGAAGTCCACATGTATAGCCACCGTTTGTGTTGTTGAAAAAAGGTACTTGCAATGAATAAGTTGTTGATCTTGCAAAATTCTATCATGAGATCTCCAGTGTCATTTCTGTCACCAAGGCCAAATTTTCCAACTCCTGATTCTTCTTTGTTTCCAACTTTTGTATTCCAGTCACCAGTGATAATTAATTCACGTTGATTGCACATTCGGTCAATTTCAGACTGCAGAAGTAGATAAAATCTTCAATTTCCTTATCTTCAGCTTTGGTGGTTGGTGCATTAATTTGAATAATAGTAGTATTAACTGGTCTTGTTTGTAGGCATATGGATATTATCTTATCACTGATCATATTGTGCTTCACGACAGATCTTGAAACATTCTTTGTGATGATGAATGTCATGCCATTCCTCTTCAAATTGTCATTCTCAGCATAGTAGATCATATGGTTGTCTGATTCAAAATGTCCAAAACCAGTCCACTTCAACTCACTAATGGGTAGGTTATCAATCTTTATGCTTTCCATTTCATTTTTGACAACTTCCAATTTTCCTAGATTCATACTTCATACATACCATGTTCCAATTAGTAATGGATGTTTGCAGCTGTTTCTCATCAATTTGAGTCATGCCACATCAGCAAATGGAGGTTTCATAAACTTTACTTTATCCATATCAGTATGGTTGGTTCTACTCTGATGATGCAGTTTTCTTAGTTGTATTATGAGAGGCTTCCTACCTAAGGGGCTCATCTTTAGACTGTATCAGACAATATTTCCAGGCTATTCATAAAGTTAAGCAGTAATGTATCAGACAGTGTTTCTCTGCTATTTTTAAAGTTTTCCCTGGCTAATTCTTTGAGAAGAATCTGCATGCTAGAAGATGGGAAGTTAACCTAACAAAAATTCTGGCACTTTCTACTTCAGTGAAATTTCTAGGGGTCCAGTGGTATGGGGCATGTCGAGATATTCCTACTAAAGTGAATGTGAAGTTATTGTATTTGGCTTCACCCACAACTAAAAAGGAGGGACAACCCTTGGGATTTTGGAGCAAAGCAAAGCCATCCTCTGCAGATAGCTACTCTCCTTTTGCAAAACAACTTTTGGCTTGTTACTGGACTTTAGTAGAGACTGAACACTTAATCATGGACCACCAAGTCACCATGAGGCCTGAGCTGCCCATTATGAGCTGAGTGTTATCTGATCCACAGTGTCATAAAGTTTCATGTGCACAGCAGCACTCTATCATTAAATGGAACTGGTATATAAGAGATCGAGCTCAGCAGGATCTGAAGGCACGAATAAGTTGCGTGAGGAAGTGGCCCAAATGCCTATGGGCTCCACTTCAGTAACATTATCTTCCATCTCCCAGTCTGCACCTATGGCTTCATGTAAAGTTCCTTATGATTATTTGACTGTGGAAGAGAAAATTTGTACCTAGTTTATGGATGGTTCTGCATGATATGCAGGCACCACTCAAAACTGAACAGCAGCAGCACTGCAGCACCTTTCTGGGACATTCCTGAAGGAGAGTAGTGAAGGGAAATCCTCCCAATGGGCAGAACTTTGAGCTGTGCATATGGTTGTTCACTTTACATGGAACAAGAAATGGCCAGATGTATGATTGTATATAGATTCATGGGCTGTGGCCAGTGGCTTGGCTAGATGGTCTGGGACTTGAAAGGTGCATGATTAGAAAATTGGTGACAAGGATATATGGGGAAAAGGTATGTGGATAGATCTCTCTGAATGGGCCAAAGGAGTAAAGATATTTGTGTCTCATGTGAATGCCCACCAAATATGACCTTGGCAGAGGAGGACTTTAACAATCATGTGGATAGGATGACATGTTCAGTGGAAGCCAGTCATCCTTTTTCCCCAGCTACTCCTGTCATTGCCCAATGGACTCGTGAACAAAGTGGCCATGGTGTCAGGGATGGAGGTTATGCATGGCTCAGCAACATGGACTTCCATTTACTAAGGCTGATTTTGCTACTGCCACTGCTGAGTGCCCAGTCTGCCAGCAACAGAGACCAACACTGAGTCCGTGATATGGAACCATTCCTCAGGGTGATCAGCCAGCAACCTGGTGGCAAGTTGATTGCATTGGGCCACTTCCATCATGGAAAGGACAACATTTTGTTTTAATGGAATAGATATTTATTCTGGATATGGATTCGCCTTTCCTGCATGCAGTGCTTCTGCCAAAACTATCATCCATGGACTTTCAGAATGCCTTATCCACTGTCATGGCATCCAACACTACATTGCTTCAGATGAAGGGACTCAGTTCACAGTAAATGAAGTGTGGCAATGGGTCTATGCTCATGGAATCCACTGATCTTACAATGTCACCATAATCCTGAAGCAGCTGGCTTGATAGAGTGATGGAATGGCCTACTAAAAACACAATTGCAACATCAGCTAGGTGGCCATACCTTGAAGGGTTGGGGCAATGTTCTCCAGGAGGCTGTATATGCTCTAAACCAGCATCCAATATATAGTGCTGTTTCTCCAATAGCCAGGATTCAAGTGTCCAGGAACCAAGAGGTGGAAATGGGAGTGATACCACTCACTATTGTCCTTAGTGACCCACTCAAAAAAATGTTTGCTTCCTGTCCCTGCTACTCTATGCTCTGCAGGTCTGGAGATCTTAGTCCCAAAGGGAGGAACACTGCCACTTGGAGACACAATACTGATTGCAGTGAATTGGAAGTTAAGAATGCTACCCGACCATTTTGGCTTCCTCATGTCTCTGGATCAACAGACAAAGAAGGACATTACTGTACTGTCTGGTGTGATAGATCCTGATTACCAAGAGGAAATTAGATTGACATTACATAATGAAGGTAAAATATAGATACAATGCCAGGAATACAGGAAATTCTTTAGGATGTCTCTTAGTACTACCATGCCCTGTAATTAAAGTCAATGGAAAATTACAGCAACCCAATTCTGATATGACTATTAATGGCCCAGATGCTTCAGGAATGAAGCTTTGGGTTACCCCACCAGGCAAACAACCATGACCAGCTGAGGTGCTTGCTGAGGGCAAGGGAAATATGGAATCAGTGGTAGAAGAAGGTAGTTCTGAATATCACCTATGACCGCATAACCAGTTGCAGAAACAAAGACTGTGATTCTTATATTTCTTCATTGTATATGTGCATTAAATATTTTTGTTTCCTTCTGTTGTGAACTATGAAATGTAAACTGGGTTAACACATTTCAGTTGTATGCATGTTGGTGTATCATGTTAGGAGCAAGTATGACTTTGTAATTGTCTTTATTTAGAGATTTTATATGGTTATATGTGTACAACTGCCAAGTTAATTAGGGGTGGACTGTTATAGATGAAGTTGTGTGTCAACTTGCTGGACCACAATTCTGAGTGGTTTCAGCAGTTGTGATGTGCATTATTCCCATGATGAAATTGGATGTATATGTTTTGAGCAGCCAATCCATTGAAAGGGAGTTCCCCTAGAGGTGTAGCCTGCTTCCAATGTATTTATGAATATCCTGGGATAATAAGACACTCTTCATTGGATCTGGATCCTGTTGTGCTGCCTACAATTGTCCATGAGAAAACAATCCACCATTTGGCCTGGTGATCTTGGATTCCTCATTCATTGGCGTCAACAGTCAGTATACTGCCTGACAACCTTGAGCTCATCAACCCCTGCAGCTGTGTGAGTCAGAAAACACCTCCAACTTGAAGTTTGATCCAAGAACTTGGGATTTACTAGCTTCTATAGGTGTGTGAGCCATTTTCCTAAGATATATATATTTTTCTCTATATATAAGTTTTACTGGTTTTCCTTCTCTAGAGAACCCAGCCTAACACCATTGTATTAGATATAATTGTATTAGATTGTTGGGATATGTAGTTCAGGCAGAGAAAAACCAAAGAGTCATTCCATCAAGTCAATTCTTACTCACAGCAACCCTGTAGACTTTCCAGGCAGTATATCTTTAAAGAAGAAGTCTGCCTCATATTTCTTCTGCAGAGTTGCTGGTATTGAACTTTTAGTTAGCAGCCAAATGCCTTAACCACTATACCACCAAAGGTCCGTAGGTAGAGAAAGTCTACCTCATTTCAAGCTGTGGTGGAACAGAAAGGATAGAATGAAAGGAGTAATGCTATGTGAGTGATGTTAAGAAAACATGACAGCTAAATCTACATTTCAGCAACCTCTCTCATATGACTCCAACACCAAGAAAATCCAACTTCTGGTATTATACTTGAATTAGAATTAGAATCATGAACCTGTTCAACAACCCCTGTCATACGTTTTATATTTTGGAACCAGAGTGACATTTTCTCAGCTATTGAACACACTACGGAAAATGAACAAAATTTCCTCTTCCCAATTTTTGTTAAAGGAGCTCTGGTAGCATAGTGCCTAAGGCCCTTGACTGTTCACCAGAAGGCTGGTGGTTCAAACCCACTAGCCACTCCTCAGAAGGAAGGTTGGGCAATCCTACTTCCGTAGTGATACTGCCTCGGAAACCCAAGGAGGGGTCTCTATGAGTTGGGGCCGACTCCACGGCAAACAACAACAACAACAACAATTTTTGTTAAAGGAGAGGCAGTATTATTATGATGTAAAATGTATTAAAACAAAACAAAACAAACAAACAAAAAAAACCTAAACACTGCACTTGAGGCAAATCCCACTCATAGAGACCCCTCCTTGAGTTTCTGAGGCAATATCTCTGTGGAAATAGATTCCTGAATCTTCCTTCCGAGGAGTGGCTGGTGAGTTTGAATCTCTGCCCTTCTGGTTAGCAGTCAAATGTCTTAGGCACTACACCATCGGAGCTCCCAAACTCTATTTAAGAAATAAATAAAAAGCTAAGATGTTGATGGATGGTAAAGATTCAACGAAAAAAATTAGCAATATAGATATATAAAACAAGTTGTAAAATAGAGAGTAGAGAGAAATGAAAATAATTCTGAGCACCTATTATGTCCTAGATTTTCATGTGAGCATCTTTAGAGCAAGGGGAACTTTGGCTCGCCACAGAGATTATGAAGTTTATAAAAATAAATCTTATTTAATGTCTCCTGACAAAGGTAATGTGATTAAAGAATTATTTTAATAACTTATAGATACAAGTGCAGAAAATCTTGCACTTTGTGGGAAAATATGAATTTATGGATTACTTTACAGTGCTATTAATAGGATTTTCACTGATTAATTTTTTTAGAAGAAGATAGTTAGGTCCTTCAGAGTCCTAGTCTATCTTAATCTGGAAGCTCTGCCGTAACTTGCCCACCATGGGTGGCTCTGCTGATATTTGAAAAACTGGTAGCAGAGCTTTCCACTTTACAGCAACATGCAAGCCACTGCAGTTATAGCTAAGTGCTTTCCCTTTAAATACATGTTCAAAAATATTCTGAATTTCTAAATTGTGATATTTATTCATTTTAGAGTCAAATTTCTTTCCATAAGAACACATTCAAGATCATAGTTTGAAAAGTGTGTGGTATCTGTTGTTATAAACAACAACATATCTGTAGTTAAATTATTTTCTAAAAAGTAATTTACATTTGATTCAAGAAGAACACTTTTCTCATTAAAATATGCTACTGACAAATCCACAAGACATTATGTTTGAAGAGGCTAGGTGTATTAAATTACACATAGTCACTTAGGGAATTGTTCAAGGAAATACGAATAGTAACAATATAAGCCCATAGGTATTATGGCAAGTACATCCATCATGTGGGAACAGTTGTCATTAATAAAACCTTATTGCCAACTTCAAAGAGCTTTCAAAGCATTTTCCACTTGGCTTACTGGATTGTCTTACAGATTTTAAAGATTCAATTGTTGACTTAGGAAATTGAAGATAAATGTCAAAACCCAAAGTGTGAAGTTATGCAATAAATATTTAGATTTGACTGATTCCTGCTACAAGAACACAAAAATTGAGATAAAGGTAGAAATGTGTTTAATTATTTGGATACAGCAAATTAAATAGAGTCATTTGAAAAAGAAGATATTTAACAAAATGTAACACTTTTTACCAATAGCATTCATTTGACAATCTTGTGAGAACTGTGATTTCTTATCTCACTTCATTGACTTTCTGTTTATCTCCTATGTTGTCATTTACATTTTCACATGTCTTATTCTGGTATTCCGGAATAATGGGAAGCTCCCTGATACAAGGAATGCTTTCTAAATTTCCTAAAACAGAAGTGTGTCTAGTAGAGTAAGCGGTTGATAAATCCATACTGATTAAATACAAATTCTTTATCATCTGTTTAATAATAAAGATTTTACTTGAATGAATAGCTAACATCTACTGAACACTGTCTATGTACCCGACACTACATTACATGTTTTACATGGATTATCTAATTCAATCTTTAAAACATGTCTACACTTTAAATAATTCTACTAATAATACTATTATTAGTATTCAGCTGGGAAAATAAAGCATAGGCGTTAATAACTTATTAAAAATATCATAGTTATTTGTGGTAGAGATGGGATTCCAACCCAGGAATTTATCACCAGATTCTTATTTTATGGATGACTTAATGTAGAGAGCCTTTAAATTATGATTCAAATCATTGTTCTTAAGAGTCCAGACCCTGTAGTGGGTCCTACCCATACAGGGATGCTTTGTTTTTAACCACAAAGCAAGGTAGAACTAATACGTAATCCAGAAGAATTTCCTAAGTTACATTTATACTCTTTGGCTGTATTTCCCCTCACCTCATTATCTAACAGCAAATCTATACATTCCTGGGAGTCAGGGTCCAATACTCTTAGTCACCCCAGTGAAATGTTCTGCTTCAAGTTATATCCCTTTATATGGTGTCTTTCCTTAACCAATGTCCTAGATTTCACATAAACAACTCAGGGAGTTTGTGAATTCAACTAATATTATAATGCAGAATGTGCAAAATGCACCGTTGGAATTCATTTCTGGGTGCGCAGCTGTGTAGCTACAAGTAGTAAGTGACACTTGTGCACTCTCACTCAAGGATCCTGAGGTTCATCCTGTGCTTTGAGGCACGTAGAGGCTGAGCTTATTCCTCTCTAGCATCATTACCAGGCCTGACAGACATAACCTTCCTATTCTGTGGACCTACCGTTCCTCATCTCCTCTAAACAGGCCTAAGAATGCATCCACCTTTTTCTCCAGCTTCATCTTTAGAAGACCCCAGGCCCAGCCAGCTAGTGATTGCTGTTGTTTTAATAAAACAAAGCTGCTACTTTCATAGCTATGCACATGGTTGGGAGTTTCAATGCTTTTTCCTTTATTTAATAACCGATTTAAAAAACCTTCATTTATTTAACAGACTACTGCTTGTAAGTCTATTTATGTATAAGGTGAAGTTCTTTAGCTGCAAAACAAAGCCAGAAAATGATTCTAAGAAACAGCGAGAGATAGGAAAGACACTGAGTACCTCACAAAATACAAGCAGAAGTTGTGGTAGGATGGATGAGAATCCAGTGCTCTCTTCTTTTGGTCTATCTCATCCAGATTAACATATAGCTTTTGTATCTTGGACCCAATCATTTAGATTATGCAAACTTTATTGCTTTGTACCTAAATAGATCACTGTTCAATTCTGATATTTCAAGAGGAAAAACTGATCTGATGGATCTAACTATTTATTAAAAAGAAGGGAGTGGGAAGTATTCTGGAAATATAGAAAGAGGAGCTACTTAAATGGTACTAACATCCTTTTCTTCTAAACGTTATTTCCAACAACAGCTGTCTGAACAAAATAACACTTCTTTTATATGACTTCAAACTGGCTTTTCACATTCAATGGGAGATGACTCAAGTCATGTTTAGCTGCTACATGCAAAAATTACGCCAATGTTCTTTGAGTCTACTATTTCTGTATGAAATATATTTTTGTGTAGTTCTTTAACAGTTATCTCATAAAAGTTTGCAACCTAAGGACAAGTTAGGAGCACCGGTGGCACAGTGGCTAAGGCATTAGGCTGCTAACCAAAAGGTCAGCACCATCAGCTACTCTGCAGGAGAAAGGTGAGGTGGTCTGCTTCCATAAAGGTTTGCAGAGTTGGAAACACTACGGGGTCTACTATATCTTATAGAGTCCTATGAGTTGGAATCAATTCCATGCAGGTTTTTTCTTTTTTTTTTTTCCTTTTGGTGGGGTGGGGAGGTTAGGGGCCAGTCATGTATTTAGTCCCATAAATATATCCTCTGTACAAAAGAAGAGAAAAAAAGAAAGGAAAAGACAAATTTAAATATCATATTTTAGCAAGAAAAGAAATCCTATATAAGTTATGTTCCTATTTTGAACTGGGCAGAAATTCAAAACTGACATTTCTGACTTCATTCTTCCTCTACCCATTTAATGTTAACCTTGTTTAATATCTTTGTTTTCAGAGAGCTTTACCTGTCATGGTGATTCAGATTGCTATTCCTGAGGGTCGAGAGCCTATAGTGGATCCTGCCCACATAGGGATGCTTAGTTTTTAACCACTTGAGAAGAGAGAACTAGTATGGAATCCAGAAGAATTTTCTAGATTACGTGTGGACTCCCCAGCCTTTCCTGCCCTGCAGCAGCAGCTCTGTTTATGCAAGAGTCAGGATCTGTCATGTCAGGCATCACAGGCAAATTGACTGCTCAATTTCTGCCCACAGGAGGGGTCACCTTATCCTGTATCTTTCCTACCTACCCACTGCTGTCAAGTTGATTCCAACTCATAGCAACCCCTATAAGGTTTTCAAGGCTATAAATCCTTATGGAAGCAGACAGCCTAATTTTTGTCCCATGGATTGGCTGGTGGGATTGAATCGTGCACTTTCGTTTAGCAGCTGAAGGCACTACCCCCTATATCACCAGAGTTCCTTACACCACCCCTCAGGCCCCCGCAGTTACTGGTGTTATGATGTGATAAATACCCCTTTATGCACATTGCCTCAATCTATATGCTGAGCAAATAATCCAAGAAGCTGGACTATATGAAGAAAAGCATGGTATCAGGATTGGAGGAAGAATCATTAACAACCTGAGATATGCAGACGATACAACTTTGCTTGCTGAAAGTGAGGATGACTTAAGGCACCTACTGATGAAGGTTGAAGAATAAGTCTGCAGTATGGATTACGTTTCAATATAAAGAAAACAAAAATCCTCACAACTGGACCAATGAGCAGCATCACAATAAATAGAGAGAAGATTGAGGTTGTCAAGGAATTCATGTTGTTTGGTTCTACAATCAATGCCAATGGAAGCAGCAGTCAGGACATTAGATGACGTGTAGCATTGGGAAAGACAACTGCGAAGGGACTGTTTCAAGTGCTGAGGAGCAAGGATATCTCCTTGAGGACTAAGGTGCGCCTGACACAAGCCATGATATTTCCAATCGCCTGGTATGCATGTGAGAACCGGACAATGAATAAAGAAGACCGAAGAAGAGTTGATGCTTTTGAGTTGTGGTGCTGGTGAAGAATGCTGAAAGTACCATGGACTGCTAAAAGAACTAACAGATCTGTCCTGGAGGAAGTGCAGCCAGAATGTTCCTTGGAAGCAAGAATGGCCAGACTTCGTCTCACCTATTTTGGTCATGTTGTAAGAAGGGACCATTCCCTGGAGAAGGATGTCATGCTTGGTAGGGTGGAGGGTCAATGAAACAGGGGGAGGCCTTCAAGGAGATGGATTGATATGGTGGCTGCGATGGTGGGCTCAAGTATAGCAGGGATTGTGGGGCTGGCGCGGGATCGGGCAGTGTTTCGTTCTGCTGTGCATGGGGTCGTTATGAGTCGGAAACAACTCGACTGCACTTAACAACAACAACATGCACATTGCCTAGTCAGCTACAATCCAGGCTTTAGTTTATCATCTTCAAACTGAAAAAGGAGCTTCTCACAAGGTCTTTAGTAGTGGTCAAGGAATAGGTAATGTTATGACAGGAAAACATGTATTAGAACTATAAGCAACCCTCTAAAGACTTATCTGTACCTATTTCCGTAGTGATAACACCTTGGAAACCCAAGGATGGGTTGCTGTGAGTCAGACCTGACTCGTCAGTAGTGGTTATCTTCCAGATTTGTTCAGGCAAAGTCTTATTCTTTGTAGCTAATTAGATAACATAGTAGCTGATTCAAGCAGATCAACTCTGGCAGTTTGGCAACCTGGTATACTGAACTCTGTCCCACTAGGGCCACAAGCTATTTCTCAGACAGGAAATAATAACTTGCTTAAGGGTGTATGGTTAGCTCCAAAATCTTAGAGACATTTCCTATGAGTACTCAATCAGGATTTTTCACATAATACATCTAAGACTTCAAGATGCTTTTAGGACCATCTGGGCAATGAGCCAAAAGGATTAGTGACAGACCTTTTCAGACTGTAGTCTGGACCAGCAGGGCAATGGACTTACTCTGGATGTTACTCAATTTTGGATCACTTGGTAAATGAGTTGGAGGAAGAAATCTACAAATGCTTTGTGCAGACATAAAAATTCAGTGCCTGTCTCTTGGTGGTTTGGGACACAAAGTTCAATGACTTGTCCTTCACTATAAGAAGGAATATTCCAGCAAATTCCACCCAAGGGGTTTCTATTTACTCTTACTACTTTCTATTCTTCAGATCATATCAGTATGATGGCATCAGTAAGTATGATCTCCTGTGGGATGGGTAAGGCATATAGCTGGAGTGTTGATGTATACTTGAGGCAGAATGTTAAATTTTTACTGATGGCAATTGCAATGCTCTTTCTAATTTTCTGTTTATGGCAAACAATTACATGCACTTGGCATTTCAATACTCATCATGTACCAGATACCTCCTCATGTTTGTTAGTAAGGAGCCCCTGTCAGGTATGACAGCAGCATTAAAGTCATAACTTGGTTTTCAATAATACACCATCTTTCAGCAGGTATCTTCAGTCTTTTCCACTGGCTAGACTGGGAATCAGAAATGTGATAGCAACAAATCTCAATCTTCCAAATCTCTAATTGTCAGAACCCCAAGACATGTAGTGTACATATGTAGTACAATATGTTTGGCATATTTTTGTGATAAGAAAAGGGAAGCCAAATGTCTAATACTCTTAATTCCTACCATATTTCCTACCTTACTCCAAGTACCAGGAAGCCAGTATGAGGATTCTCCAATATGTTGTGATATCAGTTCAAGAAATGAACATAATAAATGCTGAAATATTCACAAAGTAGAGTCTGGGCCACAGAGAACTGATGCTCAGATTAACTCACTTTTGAAATCTATTTATCATCTGACCTCATAGACCCTTAAGACTGTTTGGAAGGATTGCTTTAGATGCCATGAATTGTATTTTGTGAGAGTCAGTCTATAAAATTATATTCAATTTCCTTTCTCAATGCACAATTATCTAGTTATTCACTCATAATTGCCTCTGGGAAAGGCTCACATTACTCAGGAAACCAAAGAAAATCAAGTTGAGGTTCAAAGGGGGACTAGGTCTTATAATCAAACTGTATTCTTACTTATTACTAGCTTGAAAATCACCCCTACCCCTGTTTTGGAGGACATATGCACTATTTTACAATAGGATTCAAAGGAGATATTAGACAATAACACTTTGCTGAAAAGATTACTTTTTAGGAATATGACTATTTTCCAGCACAGTTTTCTATACATTTCAGTATTCATTACAACTTTCATTGCAGAAATTCCAAACTTAAACTAGTTCAAGAGGAAGTGAAAAAGATAAAAACAGCCATGATAAAAATGTTCCTTCCATATATGCACTCTTAAAAGAGGTGAAAAATAATAACAATATGTTTTTAACTAAGAGTTAAAAATTGCAGACATTATGATTTATTTTAATACCTTGAAATACTAAATAAATGAAAATTATGTGGATAAAACTCACATGTTTTGAAATTCTTAATATCTCTTCAATCATCTTGAGATGACTGATGAATAAAATATTGTGTGAAGATGTTTGAAATATTCATTAATTTAGTCAATAAATACATATCCACATTTTTTCTAACATTATTGAATCATTGCAGTTTTACAAATATCTTTGTGTTAGTATAAAAAAAATTAACCTTGCTATATAATTTACTCTGTAAAATATATCCATTGTCCATGCTGTGTCTATAGGAGATGCTTAAATTTGTAAATTCAACTGTTTTTCTTTTTCAAGTTTCAAAATCATCCTTTTCTTTCTTTTTGTAGCTCTTAACACAGACTTTAGAATTGTGGTTTTCAAACCTGTCTGCACATTAGAATCACCTGGGGAAATTTATAACCTCTGATGTACTGGTCACACCCCAAGTCAGTTAAATTGGAATGTTTGCAGATGTGATTCAGGCATCAGTACTTTTAAAACTCCCCAAACTGTAGCCCACATTAAGAGCTGCTGCCCTAAGGATCAGTATGATAGATTTCTTGGTTATTTATAATAAATCAAGAGACTAAAAAATAAAAATAAAAAAAATACTTAAGATTAAAAAAAAATCTGAAGTTTAAAGTAAATTTTTAATGAGTGCAGGGAGTGAAATATTTGCAGCTTATATTTTATGGTGCCATCTTAGAAAAGAGAATGCAGGATGTAGGAAAATCAAGTGTGACCCTTAAGAATGCTAAACAATTTGATAGCTTAAGAAAATTTCAAGAAAATAGTGTGCCAGTTGCACATTATTAAATATATATCTAGAGCAGAAGACTGTAGTACAGGGAAAGCAATCTATCAAAAGCCACTAAAGAAAGTGGGAGATTAAAAATTAACCACTAGGTAACAGGAAAAAAAAGGAGCTGTGGTAGCAGTGGTTAAAGCACTGGGCTGCTAATGGAAAGGTTGACAGTGTGAGCCCACCAGCCACTTCTAGACAGAAAGATGTGGCAGTCTGCTTCCATAAAGATTCATACTCTTGGAAATCCTATGGATAGTTCTATTCTATCCTATAGGGTCACTATGATTGGAAGAGCAATGGGAATAGAAGAAATGTTCATTCAGTGATGCAATGGTGGTTGTGAAAATTTCCCTAAGCATAGAAGTTTAAAAGGCAAAAGAAAAAAATAATAATTTAGATTTATGGCATGTTTATCTTCTGTCAAGCTCACACAATCCTAAGATAGCAAACCAGGCTTTTCTATTTTATGTATAAGAAAACGAGGTTCAATGAAGTTAACTAACCATGAATCCAGATATTTCTTTCCTTTTTTTTTTTTTTTTTTTTTTTAGCAGTTTTATTGAGGTATGTGGAGGCCCTGGGTGTCACAAATGCCTAAGCGGTCGACAACTAGGTGAAAGGTTGGTCACAGCATTAAATACCCTATGGAGTAGTTCTATTCTTCACCATGAGATCAACATGAGTCTGAATCAACTCCATGGCAAGTAACATCAATAACAACAATTAGGGTATGTGTTGCATTTCATAAGAATTACCCATTTCAGGTTATAAAATTCAATGATTTTAGTAACTTTACTGAGTGGTCCAACCATCACCATAGACTGGTTTTATAAAATTTCCACCCCTGCTAATACCATTCTTCATATACATTTACTGTTAATTCTCATTGTCACTCTTAACCCCAAAAAATCACTAATTTAATTTTATCTTTATAAATATTCTTCTTGTGGATATTCATATAAAAATCATGCAATATTTCATCTGTTGTGTATGTCTTCTTTCATTTAGCATAATGATTTTGGGCTTCATCCATGATGTACTATGTATAAATAGTTTTTTAAATTTTGTTACTGAATAGTAATCAAGTATATGGATATGGAACATTTTGTCTTTCCATTTACTTTTTGATGAATATTTGTTTCCACTTTTTAGCTCTTATAAATAATATTGTAATGAATACTCGTGTGCAAGTTTGTATCACATAAGTTTTTATTTCTCTTAGGTTTGTACTTAGGAATGTAATATGAAGACTGAAGAACTGATACATTTGAATTATGGTGTTGGTGAGGAATTATGAAAATATCATGGACTGAAGAAAGAACGCACACATCTGTCTTGGAAGAAGTACAGCTGAAATGCTTCTTAAAGGTGAGAGTGGCCAGACTTCGTTTCACGTACTTTGGTCATATTCTCAGAAGGAACCAGTCCCTGGTGAAGGATATCATGCTTGATAAAGTAAATGGTCAGAGAAAAAGAGAAAGACCATCAAGGAGAAGGACTGACATTGTGGCTGACACAATGGGTTCAAGAATAGCAAGGATCGTGAGGATGGTGAAGGACTGGGCAGTGTTTCTTTCTGTTGTACATTGGGGCACTATGAGTTGGAACTGACTTGATGGTGCTTAACAACAACATAGCAGTTTTAACAAGAGTCTTAGTGAAAGAGTCATTAAAGTAGTCAGTGACTAACCTAAAAGTTGGCAGTTAGAATTTACCAGCTATTCCGTGGGAGAAAGATATTGTGGTCTGTTTCTATAAAGATTACAGCCTTGGAAACAGTATGGAATAATCAATACTCTTCTGTACTTTAGGGTCATTATGAGTTGAAATCAACTTGAAGGCAATGGGTTTGGTTTTTTATTTTTGGTATGATGGTTTTATATTTAACTTTTTGAAAATCTTTCAAATATTATCAGAAATAACTATACTCTTTTACATTCCCACTAGTTTGAGAGCATTTTCCAGTCTGAGGTTTGTACCCAGTCCACATTTACCTGAGCCTGGAAGGATATGGTTGGAGTTATTTGCAGAGCGGGATGAAGTTATTTCCATCTGAAGGAATGGAGTAGAGGGATGAACAGGAAAAAATCCTGATGACAGTATTTGACCCTTGAATGAAGTCCTGCCTAAAGGTATTCCATTATAGGAGGCAATTATTTCATCCCATCCCTACCACCCCACCAAAAAATCAAAACCAGAAACTATTTACATGAGATTTTCTGTCACTTAACTCCATTTGCCTCTACATTCAGAAGCAATTTCATTCTGTTCTATGGAAAAAAGGTCATAAGGCACCATCTGTAAAGACCATAGGCTTAAATCACCTTATATCTTTGCATTTCCATTTGAAGTCACACACAACACACACACACACACACACACACACATTAGAACTTGCTGTGTTCATTTTGAGAATGGTTATTTAAGTATATGTCATGACTATTAAAACATAAATTACATAAAGTCGTTTCCATCTTCCTTAGCAAGAAAATACAGATTCCGTTTGTACTTAAAAAAGTCAGAAAGATTGAGTTTTTGTCTTAATTCTACATGAAAGTGCACTCCAATTATTTCTGTCATTGGCTAGAAGTACAATGACAATACATTTAGAAAAGGATTCTATGGCCTAGTTTGTATAAAGCACTTTAAGAATGTCTTATCATAGAGAGTGCGTGGGAGGTACACACAACAAAGATGAACCTTTTTGCACATATACTACTGCACTGTCAGTGAAGGAAAACATTGATATAGGGGTGGATAGATGGGTGGACAGGCTGAACTATTAGGTATGTCTATGCAGGGAGGAGTGTGCCAAAGACCATGTATAGGACTGGGAGATAATGCTCATACAAGTGTATCTGTATGTTCTATAAGAATCCTAGGTATATGGTAAAGCTCACAAGGGACAATGTTGTAGTCACTTCTTGGCCACAGCCAGCTACCCAAAGGGAGTAAGTAGTTGGACCAGCAGGCTCTGGACCATGGTTGCAGGGGATATCAAGTTCAACTGGCATAATATACTACATAAAACATTGTTCCACATTCTACTTTGGCAAGTAGTGACTGGGATCTTAAAAGTCTGCAAGTGGCCATCTAGATGCAACTATGGGTCTCTCCTCATCCAAAGCAAAGAAGAATGAAGAAAACCAAAGACACATGGAAACAATTAGTCCAAGTGACTGGTACACCATATGATCTTCAGCCTATATAGCTATGCAACCATAAGAACTAGATGGTGCCCAGCTACAATTGTCAACCACTCAGAGGGGGATCTATGTCAGAGATCCTGGATAGAGTGGGACAACAATGTGGAACCAAACTAAAAAATCATTAAAAACAAAAGGACCAGGTTTGCTGGTCTGGTAGAGCCTGATGGAACTACTGAACTGATGGCCCCTATTTGCCCTTCAGGTATGGAATTTAAACCACTCTTGTGGCTTCCAGCCAAACAAAAGAGAAGCATACGAGCTGAACATTTACATTCAGTAGATATACTCTTTGGAGATATCAATCATGGGAAAATAGAAAGGCTGTGTATGCACAGGGAGACAGATTGAGGTGCAGAAGTGCATGGGATGGAAGGGCACAGGGAAGAGGCAACTATGGAGAGGAAGTGGGAGAAGAACTGTTGTAATGTGGGAGATTGCAGTCAATGTCATGAGACAAAGTGTATGTGAGCTGCTGTATGGAAAGTGAGTTTGTTCTGTAAACTTTCATCCAAAGCACAGTAAAAATTAAAAAAAAAAAAAAAAGTCTCATCATGCTCAGAATTTTCCCCAAACTCACATGAATTTTCGTTTTAGTCATACCTCAACTAATGATGTCACTGTTTCTCTACTTGTTCACCAAAAGAATGCTAGGAGAGAACATAGTCGTTGCTAACTATGTTCTTTTATTCATTGCAAATACCTTTTTTTTTTCAACAACATAAACTTGCCAGATTGATTTCATGTGAATCAAATTGACTACACTTGTGGAAAGAGGGGATGGAGTAGTTCAACATCATCAGTCAAAACAGGCCAAGGGCTGACTGTGCATGAATTGCTCATATTTAAGTTCAAGTAGAAGCAGAGGAAAATTAAAATAAGTCCATGAAAGCGTAAATTTGACGTCGATTATATTCCACATGAATTTAGAGACCATCTTAAGAACAGAATTGATTCATTGAACACCAGTGAACGAAGACCAGGGGCGTTGTAGGATGACATCAAGAACATCACATATAAAGAAAGCAAAACGTCATTAAAAAGACAGAAAAGGAAGAGAAGACAAAACTGGATGTCAAAGGAGATTCTGCAATGTGTTTCTGAATGTTGAGAGCCTAAAGTAAGTAGAAAAATGATGAAATAAAGGAGCTGAACAGAATATTTCAAAGGGCAGCTTGAGAAGATGAAGTAAATTATTATAGGGAAATTTAAACATCTGGAATTGGAAAACTAAAAGGGAAGAAGATGCTCAGCATTTCTCAAGCTGAAAGACTGGAAGAAAAAAATCAAGCCTTGAGTTGCTATTCTGAAGGAGTCAATGGACAAAATATTGAATGATGCAGGAAACATCAAAAGAAGGTGGAAGGAATACACAGAATCACTGTACCAAACAGAACTGGTAGATGTTCAACCATTTCAAGATGTAGCATATGATCAAGAACCAATGGTATTGAATGAAGAATCCCAAGCTGCATTGAAAGAATTGACAAAAAACAGAGATCCAGGAATTGACAGTTATACCCATTAAGATGTTTCAACAAATAGATGGTTACTCATTTATGCCAAGAAAAGTTAGAAGACAGCTACCTGGCCAATTGCCTGGAAGAGATCCATATTCATGCCTATTCCAAGAAGTTGATCCAACAGAATGTGGAAATTATAATATAATATCATAAACAAATAAAATTTTGCTGAAGATAGATAATTCAAGAATTATTGCAGCAATGTATTGACAGGGAACGGCCAGTAACTCAAGCTCCCTTCAGAAGAGGATGTGTAATGAGGGATATTATTGCTGACATCAGATGGATCTTGGCTGAAAGCAAAGAATACCAGAAATATTTTTATCTGTGTTTTATTGACTATGCAAAGGCAATTGACTATGTGGATCATAATAAATTATGAATGACATTGCAAAGAATGGGAATTCCAGAACACTTAGCTGTGCTCATAAAGAACCTGTACAAAGACCAAGAGAGTGTGGTTCAAACAGAACAGGGAGATACGGAATGATTTTAAATTAGGAAGGATGGGCATTAGGCTTGTATTCTTTCATCATATTTATTAAATCTGTATGCTGAGCAAATAATCCGAGAAGCTGGACTATATAAGGATGAGTGTGGAATCAAGATTGGGGAAGACTCATTAACAACTCGTGATATGCAGGTGACACAACCTTACTTGGCAAAAGTGAAGATGACATGAAGCACTTAATGATGAAGATCAAAAACTACAGTCTTCAGTATGGACTACATCTCAACATAAAGAAAACGAAAATCCTCACAACTGGACCAGTATGCAACATCATGATAAATGGGGAAAAGATTGACATTATCAAAGATTTCATTTAACTTGGATCCACAATCAACACCCACAGAAGCAACAGTCAAGAAATCAGATGTCATACTGCACTGGGCAAATCTGCCACAATGACCTCTTTAAAGTGTCAAAGAGCAAAAATGTCACCTTGAAGACTAAGATTCACCTAATCCAAGCCATAGGCTCTTCAGTTTTCTCATATGCTTGCAAAAGCTGGACAATGAATAAGGAAGACAGAAGAACAATCAGTGCCTTTGAATTGTGATTTGGTGAAGAATACTGAAAATACCATGGACTGCCAGAAGAATGAACAAATATGTCCTGGAATAAGTGCAGCTTGTATGCTTCTTAGAAGCAAGAATGCTCAGATTTCTTCTCACCTACTTGGGTCAAGTTGTCAGAAAGGACCAGTCCCTGGAGAAGGATATTATACTTGGTAAAGTAGAGGGCCAGTGATAAAATGGAAGATCCTCAATGAGATGGATTGCCACAGTGGGTGCAACATTCGACTCAAACATAGCAAGGATTGTGAGGATGGTGCAGGGCAAAGCGGTGTTTCATTCTATTGTACATAGGGTACCTATAAGGAGCTGACACAATGGCTCCTAACAACAACAACACAGTCACTCACTGTGCATCAAATTGACAGCATTAAGGTGTCATTTACAAACAGATTTTCCATGTAGGGAGCAGAGATTGATGGCTGAAATATTTTTTTTTTTCCCCACTAAAAACAATGATTTTCCTTATTACTGTTGTTAGATACTACCCAATAGCTTCCAACTCATAGCAACTCTTTGTACAACAGTACAAAACACTGCTTGGTCTTGCACCATGCTCACAATCATTGCTATGCTGAGACCCATTGTTGCAGCCCCTGTGTCAAGCCACCTTGTTGAGGGTCTTCCTCTTTTTCTCTTACCCTCTACTTTACTAATCATGATGTCGTTCTCCAAGGACTGCTTCCTCCTAATAACACATGCAAAGTACATGAAATGAAGTTTTGCCATCCTTGCTTCTGAGGAACATTTTGGCTCTAACTCTTCCAAGACAAATTTATTCATTTTTCTGGAAGTCCATGTTATATTTTATATTCTCCAACAACCCCATAATTCAAATGCAATAATTATTGTTCTGTCTTCTTTATTAATTTCTCAGCTTTTGCATGCGTATGAGGTGATTGAAAATATCATGGTTTATAGTTCAGGTGCACCTTAGTCCTAAAAGTGATATCTTTGCTTTTCAACACTTTAATGAGGTCTTTTGCAGCAGATTTGCCCAATATAATATACCATTTGATTTCTTGACTGCTGTTTGCATGGGTATTGATTGTGGATCCAGTTAAAATCCACCATTTATCTGTTGTGGTACTACGACGGCTTGCAGATTGCTATGATTCTGGGTTGCCACAAGTATTGAAATTCTAGCTATGCCATCCATGGTGGACAGGTTTCTGCAAAGCATCCATAATAAGAAATGTAGAAGAAGGACCTGGTCATCAACTTCTGAAAAACTGGCCCTTAAAACCTTATGAATAACAGTGGAGCACTGTCTGATATATTACTGGAAAATTAGCCCCTCAGGTTGGAATATACTCACAATACCACTGTGGAAGAGCTACCTCCTCAAAATAAAGATGATTTAATTCCATGGATAGAGTAAAGTTTTAAGGACCTCCATTTACTGATGTGGCATGCCTAAAAATGATAAGAAACAGCTACACAAATCCATTGGTATTTGGAATTGGAATATAAGAAATACTACTCATGGAAAATTGGAAGTTGTCAAAAACAAAATGAAACACTTGATGATAGATATAGACATTAGTGAGGTGAGATGAACTGGTATTAGCCACTTAGGATTGAACGATTATATGTTCTATGATACTGGGAATGACAAACTGAAGAGGAATGGTGTCACATTCACCATCAAAAAGAACATTTCAAGATTTATCCTGAAGTGCAATGTTGTCAGTGACAAGATACTATCTATACTCTAAGTGGAAGATCAGTTAATATTACGATTATTCAAATTTACACACCAACCACTAATGTTAAAGGTAAAGAAATGGAAGATTTTTACTAACTTTTGAAGCCTGAGATTGATTTAACATGCAATAACGATTCCTTGATAATTAGTGGTGATTAGAATGTGAAAGTTGGAAACAAAGAAGAAGGATCTATGTTTGGAAAACATGACTTTAGTGATTAAAAATACCCTGGGTATTTCCTGATAGAATTTTCCAAGACTAAGAATTTACTCATTGTAAATACTTTTATCAACAATTTAAGTGGTGACTATACATGTAGACCTTGCAGATTGAATATATAGCAATCAAATTGACTAAATCTGTGGAAAGAGATGATGGAGAAGTTCAATACCATCAGTCAGAACAAGACCAGAGGCTGACTGAAGAACAGAGTATCAATTTCTCTTATGCAAATTCAAGATTAAACGGAAGGAAATTAATCTACAAGAACCAAAGGACAACCTTGAGAATATCCCACCTGGATTCCAAGACTATCTTAAGAAAAGATTTGATGCTTTGAACACTAATGACTGAAGACCAAACATGTTGTGGGATGAGATCAAGAACATCATAAATGAGGAAAGCAAAAGGACATTAAAAAGAGAAGAAAGATTTAAATAAAAGACCAAAATGGATGTCAGAAGAGACTCTGAAACTCTTGAATGTAGAATAGATAAAGTGAAAGGAAGAAATGATGATGTAAAAGAGTTGAGCAGAAGATTTCAAAGGGCAGCTCCAGAAGACAACCTATTAAATGAAATGTCCAAAGACATGGAGTTAGAACACCAGAAGGGAAGAACACTCTCAGCTGAAAGGACAGAATTATTTTACTAGATGAATTAAATAAATATACTTGGTTCTTTCCTATATTTATTTGAAAAAGTACAAACCTTAAAAACAAGAGTACAATGATTTTTAACATTTTCAATTTTGTGTAAGTGAAAATATGGAGATTTACTGGATGATTCTAGTTAATTCTAGTAAATCTAAGGTGATTTTTTTTTTTTCTGTTTTGTACTGGAGCAAAGTTGGCATGGGAAATGTTCCTGATAAGAAGTGAAAACCAAAACCCACTGCCATTGAGTCAATTCTGACTCACAGTGACTGCCTTTGGATTTCCAAGGATGTAACTCTTTACAGAAGTAGATTACTTCATCTTCCACCCACAAAGGAAGGATCTGAACGACCCACTGGTGGATTTGAACCACTGGCCTTCTGGTTAGCAACCAAATGGCTTACCCCTTACACCACCAGAGATCCTTGATAAGAGGCTACTTATTTTGACATTTAGCCATTCTTGTGTGTGTGTGGGTTATGCTTATAAATAGTTGAGATAAGGATAGAAATCCTGAGTGCAAGAATTTCCTGACATACAAATTCATGATGCTTATCACTGAGAGTGAGAAAGATGGTGTTTCAATTTGCTCATTGAAGTGCAGGTCATTTCTCTGATCACTGAGCCCTCAACAAAGAACCTTCATTAAGCAACGAGCATCACTGGATCTTGTGTTTTGTATCCTGAATACAGATTTTTTGAAAACACTTTTAAATCAACTATCTCATTCTCTGATTTATACCTTCTATACTCTCATTTTCTGAGTATAATGGTCACATAATCAACGTTCTAAGTATTTACTGTTCATATCACAACTTAAAACATATCTCGCACACAGACACAGAAACATATATAAACAAAGTTTTGAAATATGATCATCATTTAAAAAAAAATAGCTATCAACTTGATACTGACTGATGATGACTCCATGTTACAGGGTAGAACTGCTTAATAGGATTTTCTTGGCTGTAATCTTTATGGAAGTAGATTACCAGGCCTGTTTCTCACAGTTCCATGGGTGAGCTCAAACCATCAAATGTAAAGTTAGTGTTGTTGTTGCTGTTGTTGTTAGGTGCCGTTGAGTCGTGTCCCACTCATAGTGAACCTATGCACAGTGGAATGAAACACTGCTTGGTCCCGCGCCACTCCACGATCCTTGCTATACTTGAGCCCATCGCCACAGCCATCGTGTCAATCCATCTCGTTGAGGTCCTTCCCCTCTTTTGTCGACCCTCTTTACCAAGCATGACATCCTTCTCCAGGAATGGTCCCTTCTGACAACATGACCAAAGTAGCTGAGACCAAGTCTGGCCATTCTCACTTCCAAGGAGCATTCCAGCTGCACTTCATGCAGGACAGATTTGTTAACTCTTTTATCAGTCCACAGTACTTTCAGCACTCTTTCCAGCACCACACTAAAAAGCATCAACTCTTCTGTCTTTCTTATTCATTGTCCAGCTCTCACATGCATACGAGGTGATTGAAAATATCATGGCTTGTGTCAGTTGCACCTTAGTCCTCAAGGAGACATCCTTGTTCCTGAGCACTTGAAAGAGGTCTCTTGCAGCCAACTTGCCCAGTGCTATATGTTGTCTAATGTCCTGACTGCTGCTTCCATTGGCATTGATTGTAGAACCAAGCAATGTGAAATCTTTGACAACTTCAAACTTTTCTCCATTTATTGTGATGCTGCCCATAGGTCCAGTTGCGAGGATTTTTGTTTACTTTATATGGAGACTGTATTCTTCAATCTTCATCAGTAAGTGCCTCAAGCCATCCTCACTTTCAACAAGCAAAGTTGTGTCCTCAGTGTTTCCCAGGTTGTTAATGATTCTTCCTCCAATCTTAATGCCACATTCTTCTTAATCTAGTCCAGCTTCTCGGATTATTTGCTCAGCATACAGATTGAATAAGTATGGTGAAAGAATACAGTGCTGACATGCTCCCTTCTTGATTTTAAACTGTGCAGTGTTCCCTTGTTCTGTTCGAACAACAGCCTCCTTATCAATGTACAGTTCTTCATGAGCACAATCAAGTGTTCTGGAATTCCTATTCTTCTCAATGTCATAAACAATTTGTTATGATCCACACAATCAAATGCCTTTGCATAGTCAATAAAACACAAGTAAGCATCTTTCTGGTATTCTTTGCTTTGAGCCAGGATCCATCTGACAACAGCTATGATATCCCTTGTTCCAAGTGCTCTTCTGAATCCATCTTGCACCTCTGGAAGTTCTCTGTCAATATCCTGCTGCAACTGTTTTTGAATTATCTTCAGTAAAATCTTACTTGCATGTGATATTAATGATATCATTCCATAATTTCCACATTCAGTGGGATTGTATTTCTTTGGAATGGATATAAATATGGATCTCTTCCAGTCAGTTGGCCAGGTAGCTGTTTTCTAAATCTCTTGGCATAGCCAAGTGAGTGCCTCCAGTGGGGCATCTGTTTGCTCAAACATCTCAATGGGTATTCCATCAATTCCTGGAGCCTTGTTCTTCACCAATTCCTTCAGTGCTGCTTTGACTTCTTCCTTCAGTGCCATTCATTCTTGATTATATGGCACTTCCTGAAATGGATAATGATCTACCTGTTCTTTTTGGCACAGTGACTCTGTGTATTCCTTCCATCTTCTTTTGATGTTTCCTGCATCATTCAATATTTTTCCCATAGAATCTTTCAATATTGCAACTCGAGGCTTAATATTTTTCCTCAGTTCTTTCAGCTTGAGAAATGCTGAGCATGTTGTTCCCTTTTCATTTTCTAACTCCAGGTCTTTGCACATTTCATTATGGTAATTGGCTTTGTCTGCTCAAGCTGCTCTTTGAAATCTTCTGTTCAGCTCTTTTATCTTGTCATTTCTTCCATTTGCTTTAGTTACTCTTCGCACAAGGGCAAGTTTCAGACTCTTTTCTGTCATCCATTTTGTTTTTTTCTTCTTTTCTCGTCTTTTTAGCGACCTCTTGCTTTCTTCATGGATGATGTTCTTGATGTCATCCCACAATTCTTTTGATTTTCAGTCATTGGTATTCAATGCATCAAATCTATTTTTTAGATGGTCTCTAAATTCAGAAGGGATATATTCAAGATCATATTTTGGCTCTCATGGACTTGTTTTAATTGTCTTCAACTGCAGGTTGAACTTGCATATAAGGAATTGATGGTCTGTTCCACAATTGGCTCCTGGCCTGGTTTTGGCTGAAGATATTGAGGTTTTCCATTTGCTCTTGCCACAGATGTCGTCAATCTGATTGCTGTGTATTCCATCTGGTGAAGGTCATGTGTATAGCTGCTGTTTGTGTTGTTGAAAAGGGTATTTGCAATGAATAAGTTGTTGGTATTGCAAAATTTTATCATGTCATTTTCAGCATCATTTCTGTAACCAAAATCAAATTTTCCAACTACCAGTGATTTTCTTTGTTTCCAACTTTTGCATTCCAGTCACCAGTGATAATTAACACATCCTGATTGTATGTTCAGTCAACTTCAGACTGCAGAAGCTGATAAAAGTCTTCAATTTCCTCATCTTTGTCTTTGGTGGCTGGTACATAAATTTGAATACTTGTATGTGTATGGATATTATCCTATCACTGACAGCATTGTACTTCAGGACAGATCTTGAAACATTCTTTGTGATGATGAACACCACGCCATTCTAATTCAAATTGACATTCCCATCATAGTAGACCACATGGTGGTTTGATTCAAATTGGCCAAAACTAGTCCATTTCAGCTCAGTAATGCCTAGGATATCAATTATTATAAGCTCCATTTAATTTTTGAAAACTTTCAATTTTCCTAGATTCATGCTTCATACATTCCATGTTCCGATTATTAATGGACATTTGCAGCTGTTTCTCCTCAATTTGAATAGTGCCATGTCAGCAAATGGAGGTCTCAAAAGCTTTACCATATCCATATCATTAAGGCTGGTTCTACTCTGATGATACAGCTCTTTCCTGGTCCTATTTTGAGATCCTTCTGACCTAAGTGGCTTACCCTCCTGAACTGTATCAGACAATGTTGCCAGGCTGTTCATGAAGTTGCACAGTAATGTATCAGACAGTGTTTCTCTGCTATTCGTAAAGTTTTCCCTGGCCAATTTGAGAATTGGATGGCCTCTTCCTTCTTCCTAGTCTGTCTCAGTCTGTAAGCTGTTGATACCTGTGCACATGTGCAACCCTACTGGGTTTGAGACACCAGTGGCACAGCCTCAAACCTCATAGTAACACACCACCACAGTAGAATAAACTGACAGACAAGTTTGTCTCTTTTAGCTGTTCAAAACCTCTCCACCCTCCCCACCCTCCCCTCACATAGATCCCTGCCTCTTTTCTGCTGCTTGGGAGAGGTGTGGCCTGGTTGGTTCCCAGGCTTTACCTGAATCCCTGCCTTTGCTTCCTTGCTCTGTCCTGCCCCTCCCCACCCCCAGCTTTTTCTCTGCTTTCCTGTGACTTGGGAGGCCCATGGCCTGGGTCCCTGGCCTTACCTGGATCCCTGCCTCTGTTTCCTTGCTCTGTTCTCTAAAATTAGTAATCAAACATAAATTTTAAGGAAAAATATTTTAATCAATCCTCAGAATATCATCAATGGTATTAAATCACCTTTCTTCCAAACTAAATTATTCGTTTAAACAATTTTAATTTGTTTTCTATGTAAGCATATGTACTTAATTAGAATGGGTTGGACTAAATATAGGGATAAATAGCATCATTTCAAAAATGGGCCTATATGGGCAAAAACGAAGTCTGTTACTAGTATATTCTACAACAAATGAGTCATATTTTATTTTAAACAAGAGCCAGGGGAAAATATATCTTTCATAATGGCATGTGTATGTTACTCCTACTTCTTGACAAGCAGACATTCAAGTACCAGGCTTAAATATTTTCTAATAGCTACTCATGAAAGAAATTTCTCCTGAGATGAAAAGACAAAAGAAGTAGTGGGTAAAGAGAATTGTTAATACAAACTTGGTTATCTTGAAACTTTATATATTTATGGTACTGAGTTTCTGTTTGGTGTTGAATTCCTTAAAAGATTTGATGACAGTAATAAAATCATTAGCTTGTAGAACAGCTTTCATTTCTTCTATTCTAATCTTCCAGGACAGTTGGGTCAGACTCAGAGACAGAGACAAACAGAGAGAGAGAGAGAGAGAGAGAGAGAGAGAGAGAAATGTCAGGGCATCTTCCTCTTGGTAGTTGCCCCAGAAATCAACTGGTAGAACAGAGAGGACATGACCCAGTTGGACCTTATTGGTATTCTGGATCTTCTGGTTACTGAATAAATGCAGTTAAGCTATAAACTTGAATGCCTCTGAGCCTCCCCAATCTCCTTCAGGGTAAAATGGCCACAATAATACACACCTCAGAGCACAGTTCAGAAAAAATAATAAACCAAAAAAAAAGAAAACCAAACACACTGCTGTGGAGCTGGATACAACTCACAGTGACTCTTCCTTGGGTTTCCGATGTGGTGTCACTATGGAAGTAGATTGTCCAACCTTCCGTCTGAGGAGTCACTGGTAGGCTTGAACCTTCAGCCTTCTGGTAAGCAGTCAAATACCTTAGGCACTATGCCACCAGAGCTCCCAGAAAAAATAATAAGAAAAGTATAAAAAGAAACTTCTCATACAGTCTGATTTCTGAAAGAGTCCAAATAATGGTTTTCTTCTCTACTCTTTCTGCTGAAGAAAATAACAAAAGAGTCAGTGGTTATGTGGAGAAGAGCAAATCAGATAATTTCCAGATTTCTAAATTTAATAGTAGTCTTTAATCTTAAATTTAATAGTAATAGTCATTTTTCTAGATTAAGTGCTTTTTTATGAATATATTCATTTACCAGTATTTACTGAAGTCCTTACCAGAATTATCACTGTATCCTAGATATTTTAGCTTTAATCAAAAAATGAGAGGACCTAATTCATACTTTAATCTGCTTATACTTTGAACAAAGGAAATTACATCAAAATGGTAGGCATTTATAGGCAAAGAACTTACAATAAATTACATTAAAATTGTTTATGGAACTTACACTAAGTTGCAATAATATTGTTATGTGGAAGTGATATACCAGATCTGAGCATACTATTGCTTAACTTCCAGATGTGTATGTTTTGCCTTCTGTGCTCTTCATATGTATGTGTTAAGTATATGCACTTCATTCTGTGTTAAGTATTGTGCACCCATTATCTACTATTAATCCTTCTGAGGATGCTTTCTGGTAGATATTACTATATAAAATTCAAGCCAAATAATCTTTCAAGCTAAGAAATCCAAGGCTTAAAGAGATTTAACAATTTATACAAACCCAAGTGGGTAGCAAGGGATGAGTCTGATATTCTAAATCCAGTTGCACTTTCTCCAAAGTTACCTTTCTCAGCTACCTTGCCTCCACACAGGAGCTACAAAGTTCCTCACTTCAGGATGTCTTATTGCCACTGAATTTGGGGTCCTTTTTATTGTCAGCATCATTATCAAAATGACTATTCCCATACTATGTGCACAATCTTCTCTGCCATATGGATGTTGAATGTGTGTGGGAAGAGAACTATATTGAGCAATGACTACTGTTTTAGAAAGTGCTCCCTATGTCCCTGAGTTGTGAGGTAGAATGGAGAACTCATTTTCCATACATCTGGCATTGTAAGTAGTGATTGACTTCCAAAACCAATATCCAAAAGACCATTTAACCTAAAATCTGGCTGAATTATATTAGTAATGGTGATATTTCAACTAAAGCATATCTCTTTTTCTCTCTAAAACTCTTTTTACCTTTTCTCTGCATTAAAGCCAGTTGTTGTTGTTGTTATGTGCTGTCCAGTCTGACCCGACTCATAGCTACCCCTCCTTGGGTTTTCGAGGCAGTATCACTACGGAAGTAGATTTCCCAACCTTCCTTCTGAGGAGTGGCTGGTAGGTTTGAACTGCCAGCCTTCTGGTTAGCAGTCAAGTGCCTTAGGCATTACACTACCGTGATCCCTTTAAGTCTCATTATATCTCTCTTCTGCTTCTCCGGAGGCTTCCCTGTGCTGTGTTGAAGACTCTAATTCTTCATCCAATCTTCAAAGCTGTGCATAAGCTCATCCTGCCTACTTTTCCAGTGTCACCTCACACTTCTTTACCCCTTGGTCCATGCACTATGGGAACACATGCCTTTTCTCCGATGTTCAAAGATACATTAGGACCTTTGTACCTGCTCTCTGTCTGGAAAGCACCGCATCCCCTCCTCCAATTTTTTGTTTAATTAACTCATATAGAGTTTTATATCTCTGCTCAAATATCACTTTTGGGAAAATTATCTCTGGTTCTCATATTATACCTGTTTTTCCTGCTGTATGATTCTGTACCTCCTTGTTCTTAGTTGTTCATAGGATTTAAAAGAGTTTAAATTGCATTGGTGTCTAATTATTTGATTAATTTATTCTCTACTATGTTGTGAGTTCCTTGAGAACAAAGTCTATGCCACTTTATTCAGCATTGTTCACCATTTTTCACATCAGGTGTTTTCCAAGAACAGGTAATCAATCAAATATTTGTGGAATAAATAAAGCATATTTTTCTCAGCCACATTCTTCTTAATCCTCACATCTACATGGTTGGTAAGGGATTTAAAGCACAAGATTGGAAGATTAATGTCAAAGGCAAAAGTACATAGATAAGCCCCCCAAAAAAGGCACAGGGCACTAGGATATGCATATGCAATATTTTCCCTCAACAAAAGTCACCCACTGCAGAGAAGACTTTTCAGGTGGAGAAAATGATCCTCTCTGTGTAATTAAGTTGATATTTTTCTCCCCATTTACCCCATTACCTGCCTAATGAGCTAATGTACAGACTGACCATGGCTGCTGAATAGGATATCATGAATGGGCTCAGCAACACATATCCCCATTCAACAGAACTTATGTGGAAATTACTACTACTAAGTGCCCAACCTACTGCCATCAAAGGCTAGTTTGGCACCAATTGTTGGGGGACCAACTGCCTACCTGACAGGAAAGTGAGTACATTAGATCTTGCCATCATAGATGGAGTAGAAATTTGTATTCAGAGGAATGATAGTTGTTCTACTTCAGAGTTTTCTTTTCCTGACTGCATTGCTTTTCCAAGTATTGCCCTCTTTGGGCTTACTAAAAGTCTTCTTTTACATCATGGTATACTACAAATGTTTCTAACTAAGGAAATCAATTGATTTATATCCATGATATTCAGGATTATTACAGTGCACCCTAAAAGAAGCAACTGGCCTTGAAGAACAATAGACCAATGGAATAAATTGCTGAATTCTCCCTGAAAGCTACAAATTGGGACACTGTCCTACAAAATGCAGTGTGTACTTTGAACCAACAAAGAAAGTGGGTTCTAACTCATGGTAACCCCATTTACTGCAGTATAGAATTGTTCCATAGGATTTTCTTATCTGTAATCTTTATGAAAGTGGTTTGCTATGCCTTTTTTCCATCACTGGGTAAGTTAGAACCACCACATTTTTGGTTAACAGTTAATCATAAACTGCTTGCACCACCAAAGTACCCTTTACAAGAAGTATACACAGGTCCAAAAATGTAAAAATGGAAGTAGGAGCATTTTCTTTTTCTTGTAAGCTTAATATTCTACTTGCAAATATTGTGCTTCCTGTCCTGAACACTTTTGACTCTGCCAGTTTAAGAGTCTTAGTTCAAAAGACAGAAATGCAAAAAATTTTAATAAACAATACAAAAACTGGTTTATTTATATTGAAAACAGCCATCTGACCATGTTGGTCTCTTCATGTCAACAAGCAAAGAAAGGGGCATGCTATTGTTGTAGAGTTGGGTATTCTGTTGTGATTAGTACTAATTATCAAGGGGGAAGAGAGCACTATGGATAATACCCAAGAAATTCTTTGGTTTCTCCCTTAGTATTTCAATATTCAGTGATGAAGAAAATAGTAAAAAAATTATATATAAATCAATAAAAAGAGGAATACTAAGAAATTAGACCCAAACAAAGTTTAGTTCACTCGACTAGGCAAAATCCTAGCCTTCTGAGTTGTGCCAGGTTGTCATTTAGTTTACTTTGACTCATGGTGACCCTGTGTGTGCAGAGTAGGGTTTTCAAGGCTGTGACCTATCAGCAGCAGATTGTCCGACATGTCTTCTGAGTTGTCTCTGGGTGAGTTCAAACTGACAATCTTTTAGCAAGTAGTTGACCACTTAACCATTTGTGCCATTCAGGAACTCAGTTTAATTGTTAGGTAAGGGTGAAGTACCCATGAAATGGGTAGTAGAAATGAATTACAAATGTCAAACACTGTCTTCTGAACAGGTAGAAGCCAGAATGGAAGGATGTATACATACTTTTTCTTATCAATGAATATATGTTGAATGGAAGAATGAATTTCTTTCCTTGCATAGTTATTCTCAGCTAATGATGGTGTTGTGATTAGCTGGGCAGCTAACCAAAAGGTCAGTGGTTCAAACTCACTAGCTGCTACACAGGAGAAAGTTAAGGCAGTCTGCTTCCATAAAGATTCAAACCTTGGAAACCTTCTATGGTGGTTCTACTCTGTCCTAAAAGGTCACTATGACTTGGAAATGACTAGAAGTCAGTGAGTGTTTTTTTTTATATCAGGAGAAATCTTTCAAAATAGAGGTTACTGAA
The DNA here is from genome assembly GCF_000298275.1 of Orycteropus afer afer. NCBI lineage: Eukaryota > Metazoa > Chordata > Mammalia > Tubulidentata > Orycteropodidae > Orycteropus > Orycteropus afer. Next base: position 10,896,528 of record NW_006921653.1, read on the forward strand.
ATGAAGGAGAAGAGTAGATAACATTTCCCTCTCTATCTTCTTATCTTATTCTTTCTTTCTCATCCATGCTCAAATGCACACACATATACACATATACATGGACTCATGCACAAACACACATACACAGAACACAATATAGACACACACAGTGAAGAGGACAAACTGGCTGAACTGCTCTGAAATATAAAAGTTTTACATTGCCAGTGGGAATGGCAAAAATGTCAGGTGGAATTGATTACTACTGATGGTCCAAGGAAGCAGAATAGATTCTAAGCAGCCACTTGAATCATTTTGCTCAGTGTGCTTTCATTATTATTCATTCTCATTTCTTTTCCTGCACAAAGAAGGAAATTAAGATAATACCAAAACAATCAGTCTGCAAGAGAATATTTTTATTTTTTGCAGATGCTTTTAACAGCTAATGAATGATACCACTAATTTGCATCAGAGCAGATTGTCATTCTGTATCCTGGAAAACTTTCTTAAACTATGTTTTTAGAGTTTGTATTATACTGTGGTAGATGTTAAGGTGAATAATAGGAAGGAATTCTAATTTAATGGTCAATTTTAGCATTCTACTCTTACACTCATCCGTAATATTTTCACTACCTTATCAAAAAGCACAGGTTTGGTATTTCCTAAAAGTCACAAATTATTATGGAGGCAACTGTATTCTCTCACAATCCTTAATTATCTAAGTTGTTGTATACATAATGAAGGTAAGAGTAAATTGCATATGTTTAGACACAATTTATCTGTCTAGATCATTCAAATTTGATTAATATTCTGTGAGAATAATGAATGTATTAGACAATTATAAAATGTTCCAAGGCAAATGCCTGCAAATGTGGCTATATGATTTTGAGCTATGGATGGCACCTGAAGATGCTGAATCTCCTAGTAGTAGACATAAAGATCTTGCAAACAGAGAGCTGCTCATTTTGTCATAGCATATTTTCAGTTGGCTTGAGCTTTTGTGACCAAACATTGTTTCATTCTCTAGAAGCTACCAGTAGCCTAACCTAGAAAGTGACAAATGTAAGCTGGTCTTGAACTTGTTTATTTGTTTCAGGGTGGTCAGTATTGGTTCAATTAATGAAGGCCTAAATGGAATGTTGTAAAGATTGTATTTGTCTATGTGGACTGGAGAGAAGAAACCAGTGGCTTAGGAGCTACAAAGCAATTTTCATAGTGGCATTATTGAAAAAGGAAATAGAGATTTATGTCATATAAAACACCTCTGTGTTTCTATCTCTTGTTCAGTCTGTCTTTCTCTTTCTTTCTTTCTCTCTCCCTCACATCTTTCCTCTCTCTCTGCCTATCTTCTTACCTCACTGTACTTGTTTATCTCTTCTTTGTTTAGATATGAAGCATATGAGTTAGCAATAGGGATAAATAGACAGGCAGTTTTGCCCACATTTAGAACAGATGCTGAGACAATGAGACACACATAGCCAGTGGTAGATGAGTCTTCCATAGGCTGAGGTGGGTAATATTTGTATCCATAAACAAAAGAGAGAGAGAGAGGGAAAAAAAAGTATAGCAAAAAATGGAGGTTTTAGATTGAGTTGCTAGCTTTCCTAATAGAAAGCACAACCATTGTTAAAAGATTTCAGAAAGAAAAAGAGAGAGAGAGAGAGAGAGAGAGAAAGAAAGAAAGAGGGGAGGAAGGGTGAGAGGAAGGAGGGAGAAAAAATGAAGGAAAGAAAGAAGAGAGAAAGAAGAATGAAAGAAAAGCATGTCAACTATGTTGGACATTTAATATGTTGTGTATATCTTATCTGACAATTAGTACTAATACCCAGAAAGTCTTCTAAATTAGTAAAAATTTTCATAATAACGGGTTTTAGAGTCAAATAGGCCTAAAAAACAGGTGGCATTTCTATCATGTGATTTCTTACTATATAGTCTTCAGCAGATTATTTGATCTTTTTGAGATTTAATAACTTATTTGTTACATAAACATAATGATAATATATTTATGATATGCTTGCTTGAGGGTTAAATATGGTAATATTTATATAATGCCTGGGACATAGGTGCTCAATAAATAGTAACTATATTTATGTTGACTAATTATAAATAATAATAATTATGTAGGAGCTCAACCTTCCAGCTATGTTGTAATGAGATAGCTAGGAACTGTGTCATATTGATTTATTATAGGAAACATTCCCAGGAAAGTCTTTAAGGGATATATGCTATTTATTGCCATTTTTTAAATTTACTGATCTAATATGAGATGTATTTGATATGAGAGTTATATATGCTTGCATATTTTTTTTCAAAATAAAGTACAACATACCAAAAAACTAATTGCCATCAGGTTGATTCTGACTTATGACAACTCTGTAGGAGACAGTAGAAATTTCCCATAGTGTTTCCAAGGCTATGAATCTTTATAGAAGCAGACTGCCTCATCTTTCTCCTGGGTGCAGATGGCAGTTTCAAACTACCAATCTTTTGGTTAGCAGTCAAACACTTAACCACTGCCTCACAAGGGCTCTTAACCACTTCATAGTTCTCTCTAAATAAATCATGGTCAAATATTTATCTCCTCTAATCCTCAAAGCCTCTGTTGGGAGGTAAGAGGACATTCTGATACTTCATAGGTAATCAGAGAAAGCCAGTAAATTCTGGGAGAAAAGAATATTTGTATGGAAAAAAATATAACATTCTTCTGTGATTTCTAAGAGGAAAAGTGTACTATAAAAGAGTCAACTCAAATCAATAAGATAGTCTATTATTGACTGGACCATATAAAATTGTTATTTCCTAAGGATTGAATTGTGTCCCCCTATGTGTAGGAATCCTAACTCCTATAGCTCTGGAGGTCCTGAAAGCTTTTGGAATCTTCATTTGCTGATGTGACATGACTCAAACTGAAGAGAAACAGCTGCAAACATCCATTAATAATCAGAACATTGAATATATGAAGTATAAATATAAGAAAATTAGAACTTGTCAAAAATGAAGTGGAATGCATAAAGATTGATATCCTAGGCATTAGTGAGCTGAAAAGGACCAGTTTTGGCCATTTTGAATCAGACAACCATATGACCTACTATGCTGAGAATGACAAATTGAAGAGGAATAGCATTGCATTCATCATCACAAAGGATATTTCAAGATCCTTCCTGAATTACACTGCTGTCAGTGATAGTATAATATCTATACATCTACAAGAAAGACCAGTTAAGATTCAAAATGGAGTCTTGTCAGTAATCACCACACTATTTCCCTGTAGCATCTTAGTGCTTGAAAAACTAGGTACGGCAGTTTGAATTAGGAATTTTGGTTCTCTGAACAGCTCACTGAGTCAGAGTGCACCAAACTCAGAGTGGAATTAGAAGAAAGGTACAGGGGAAAAAACAAAAGAAGATCTATCCTGTGGAGCATTGACAGGCAGCCAAGAAAGGCCATCAGAGACTTCCCTGGGGGAGCAACCAGCAGGCGAGAACAGCCATCCAAGACCTCCCTGGGTCAAGGCAGAAGACACACCATACCAGCATACCAGTGACTACACCAGCATACCAGTAATCACCCCAAGATCTACCTTTGGCACCTGATTTTATGAGTAATTTGGGCCAGCTAGGTGCAAACAGGCATGCCCAGCACCACTGAAACTCAAGCAGGGAGTTCACTGGTGCTCTAGGAGAGTGGGCTCACCAACCCCAGTGGGTCACTGAATAGGCTTGGGTCAGCTTAGTGGCACTGAGAGGTCTGCACTTGACTTTATCATTAATATTGAGACCACAGATTACTAGCAGGCACTCTCCCGACTCCAGAGCAGTTGAAACTGAGCACATCTTTGGAGCTGCAGGTGGGTGGACTCACAGAGGAACTCCCAAGTCGATTGTGGTCTGGACGGGTTGGGCCAGCACCACGGGTGGGTGGGGCCAGAGAGAGAAACCTGCATGGTGGATTGCAGAGCACAAGAGTTGCCTTGGGTCGGCTTTTTGGCACCAAGGGACCTCAGGAGTGGGGTTTTTGCATGTGTCTGAGCCTGGTGGAAAGTGGCAACCCCTAACAACTG
>NW_006921653.1:10900948-10902253 GCF_000298275.1 Orycteropus afer afer
CCATCACAAAGAATACAGCAGAGCAACCCAACATACCTGAATTAGTAACTGAATCAAATAAAATACACCAGCTTCACCTTTTCAAAATATTAAACCATAAAACCAAGACAAAACAAATCAATACATAACCAACAGTTAAAGACAACCTCAAAATATCTAGGAAACAACAGGCAACCTCAAATCAAACAAAAACGAAGAAACAAAAAAAAAAAACAGGACAAGACATTATAAGCAAACCACAAACAAAGATCTCATTATACATGGAGGAAGAGGAGGCAATAGAATTATCTGAGAAGGAATTTAGAAGATATGTTTATAGAGCTATACAAGAGCCTAGGGAAACCCCAAACAGAAACAAGGAGAACACAGACAGTTCCCTGGAAGAACTCAGGAATATCATTCAAGAACAAAATAATAAGATTAATGAACAATCAGAACTCATACAAAAACAGCGGTTAGAAATGCAGAAGATGAGTAGCGAAATGCTGAAGAGGAGTCCCAAATGACAGAATTACACAACACAGTAGAAGCACAAAAGAGTAGGTTAGAACTGGCTGAAGAACACATATCTCAACTAGAAGACAAATCCCTGGACACTAGCTTGTATGAAGAAAAATCAAAACAAAGATTTAAGAGAAATGAAGACAACCTAAGAAGTATATGCAATGTCATGAGAAAAAACAACATAAGATTCATTGGAATCCCAGAACAAGAAGAGGCAAAAAAGACCACCGAGAAAATTGTGGAAGACCTGCTAAAAGAAAACAACCCCCATATCATGAAGGAAGAAAAGATATTTGTCAAAGAAGCTCATAGAACCCTACATAAGATTGATCCCAAGAGAAAAACACCAAGGCGTATTATAATCAAACTCTCCAAAATCAAAGACAAAGAAAAAAATTTTGAGAGCTGCCTGGGAAAAAAGAAATATTACTTATAATAATCAAACTGTTAGGCTGAGCTCCAATTACTCAGCAGAAACCATGCAGGCAAGAAGGCAATGGGATGACATATATAAAACACTGAAGGAAAAGAACTTCCAACCAGAATCCTATATCCAGCCAAATTATCCATCAATATGAGGGCAAAGTCAAGGCATTCTCAGACAAACAGGAATTAAGGGATTTTGTGAAAAATAGACCAACCCTACAGGAAATGTTTAAGGAAGGCCTTCCAATAGAGAATCCATAACAGAGATTAATAAAGCTAGGATATGTGGCACCAATACTAAAACCAAATCAGAAATAGATACTCAAAATAAGACCATAAAACATTGTACCTTAAAAACCAAGGAAGTCAATCAGC
>NW_006921653.1:10915618-10926192 GCF_000298275.1 Orycteropus afer afer
AACTGGTGGATAACCAAATTATGGTATATCCACACAATGGAATACTATGCCACATTAAAGAGCAGTGAGGAGTGCGTGAATCATCTTGCAACGTGGATGAACCTGGAGGACATTATGCTGAGTGAAATAAGTCGATCACAGAAGGACAAGTACTGTATGAGCCCATTACTGTAAAAAGACAGAGAAGGGTTTACTTGGGAAAGGGAACTCACTTAGTAGGTTACTGGGAAGGGGAGGGAAGGGGAAGGATTAATTTTGGGCTATTTGGGGCTGACACACTGACATGGTAGGGAAAGAGATATACAGGAAGGATTTATGACCAGAAAGATAACATTAGGAAATGGGAGGACACCCAATTTTGCACATAAGAGATAGAGGACAGATACTAATACCAACCAATGTGTCCATAGTACATTGCCATTAACACCAAACACTAGGCTATACAGATAAACATATAAACACCTGAGATGATCAGACAGGGGTCAGTGAGCAGAATTATACTCTAGACCAAGGATAGATTCAGCTGAGGCTAATCTTGCACAGACACCAGTGATACAAAATACCTTTAGTCCTTACAGAAACAATAGAAGACAGACACAGAGTAATCCCTCACAGACACCCAGACACAATGAATGAGAGATTCAACAGATCTATTGCCTCAGGACCATAGTACTGGGGGACACCAGACTCAATTGGCACAACAAAATATGTAAAAGAATTGCTCCATATCTTACATTGGTGAGTAGCGACTGGGGTCTTAAAAGTTTTCAAGCGGCCATCTAAGAGGCAGCTAATGGTCTCCTACCATCAGAAGTGAAGAAGAACACACACACACACACACACACACACACAGAAGGGCATTTAGAAGCAATCACCCTAGGACACGATGGCCCTTGAGACCAGAAGAACTGGATGATGCCTGGCTACCAATGCCAACCACTCAAGAAAGGATCAAATCTGGAGATTTTGGATAGAGTGGGAGGGAAAATATGCAACAAAATCCAAAAACTCAATAATGATCAGAACACTACTGGTCAGATGAAATCTGGCGAGACTCCCAATAGTATGGCCCTGGAATACATTCTGTGCCTGGAATAAAACTCATCCCCAGGGCTGGGCTCTCAGCCCAATAGTTAACAAGATGTACACACAGACAACTCAACCCAGGATGATGCATCCACATACTATATGGTAATATATCCCTTGGAGCAATAGACCATGGGACACCAGAGGACCAACATTCAAATTGAGGAAATGCAAGACAAACAGGAGGGCATAAATATGAGGCGCACAAGTAAGGGTTACAGGGTAGGGAGGGGAGGAGACTGGGTTAGTGCTGGACGTGGTGAATGGGGAATAAAACTAAATATACGAGTTACATTGAATGTAAAACAAGCTCTTAAAAAAGAAAAGAAAAGAAAAGACCAGTTAACCACCAAAGCAAAAGATGAGAAAATTGAAGATTTTTATCAACTTCTGCTGTCTGAAATTGACTGAACATGCAATCAAGATGTGTTAATTACCACCAGTGACTGGAATGCAAAAGTTGAAAACAAAGAAGAATCAGTGGTAGCTGGAAAATTTGGCTTTGGTGATAGAAATGACACTGGAGATCACATGATAGAATTTTGCAAGAACAATGACTTATTCATTGCAAATACCTTTTTTCAACAACACAAGTGGTGGCTATACACATTGACTTCACCAGAAGTGGTACACTGGAATCAAATTTACTACATCTGTGCCAAGAGGCAATGGAAAAGTTCCTATCTTTAGCCAAAACAATGTCAGGATCTGATTGTGGAACAGACAATCAACTGCTCATATGCAAGTTCAAGTTGAAGCTGAAGACAATTTTAAAAAAAATCCTCTAGAGCCAAAATGACCTTGAATATATCCCTCCTGAATTTAGAGACCATCTGAAAAATAGATGTGATGCATCGGACACCAATGACTGAAAACCAGAAGAATTGTAGGATGAAATCAAGAACATTATCCATGAAGAAAACAAAAGGTCAGTAAAAGACTGGAAAGGAAGGAAAGACCAAAATGGATGTCAGAAAAGACTCTGAAACTTGTCCTGGAGCAGAGAGTAGCTAAAGCAAATGGAAGAAATGACAAGCTCAAACAGCTGAAAAGAAGATTTCAAAGAGCAGCTCAAGCAGATAAAGCCAATTACTATAGTGAAATATGCAAATACCTGGAGTTAGAAAATCAAAAGAGAAGAACATACTCAGCATTTCTCAAGCTGAACGAACTGAGGAAAAAATTTAAGCCTCGAGTTGCAATATTGAAAGATTTTATGGCAAAATATTGAATGATACAGGAAACATCAAGGGAAGATGGCAGGAATATACGGAGACACTGTACCAAAAAGAACTGGTTGATTTTCATGCATTTCAGAAGTTGGCATAGGATCAAGAACCAATGGTATTGAAGGAAGAAGTTGAAGCTGCACTGAAGGAACTGGTGAAAAACAGGGCTCCAGGAATTGACTCACTGAGATGTTTCAACAAATGGATGCCATGCTGAAGGCACTCACCTGGCTATGCCAGGAGATGTGGAAGACAGCTACCTGGCCAATTGACTGGAAGATATCCTTATTTGTATCCATTCCAAAGAAAGTTGATCCGACAGAATGTGGCAATTATCAAACAATATCATGAATATCACACATAAGTAAAATTTTACTGAAGATAATTAAAAAAGTTGCAGCAGTATATTGACAGAGCACTTCCAGAAATGCAAGCTGGATTCAGAAGAAGACCTGGAATGAGGGATATCATTGCTGATGTCAGATGTGTCTTGGCTCAAAGCAAAGAATACCAGAAAGATGTTTACTTGTGTTTTGTTGACTATGCAAAAACATTTGATTGTTTGGATCATAACAAATTTTGAATAACATTGAAAAAATGGGAATTCCAGAATACTTAATTATACTCATGAGGAACCTGTTCATAGACCAAGAGGCTGTCCTTCAAACAGAACAAGGGGACACTGCATGGTTTAAAATTAGGAAGGGAGTGAAACAAGTTTGTATCCTGTCACCATAGTTATTTATTCTGTATTCTGAGCAAATAATCTGAGAAGCTGGACTATGTGAGGAAGAACATGGCATCAGGATAGCAGGAAGGATCATTAACAACCTGGAATACCTGATGACACAACATTGCTTTCTGAAAGTGAGGATGAGTTGAAGTACTTACTGATGAAGATTGAAGACCACAGACTGTAGTAGGGATTACCCCTCTATATAAAGAAAACAAATATTCTCACAACTGGACCTGTAAGCAGCATCACAGTAAGTGGAAAAACGATTATTGTTGTCAAGGACTTCATATTACTTGGTTCTACAATCAACACCAATGGAAGAACAAGTCAAGACATCAGACAACATATGACACTGGGCACATTGAGCACAAAAGACCTCTTAGAGCAAAGATGTCTCCTTGAGGACTAAGGTATGCCTGACACAAGCCATGGTATTTTCAATCATCTCATATGTATGTGAGAGTTGGACAATGAATAGGGAAGACCAAAGAAGGGTTGATGCTTTTGAGTTGTGGTGCTGGCTAAGAATGCTGAAAGTACTATGGACTGCTAAAAGAACTAACAGATCTGTCCTGGAGGAAGTGCACCCGAAATGCTCCTTGGAAGTGAAAATGGCCAGACTTCGTCTCACCTTCTTTGGTCACGTTGTAAGAAGGGACCATTGCATGGAGAAGCATATCATGCTTGGTAAAGTGGAGGGTCGATGAAAGAAGGGAAGGCCCTCATCGAGATAGATAGACACACTGGCTGTAACGATGGGCTCAAGTATAGCAATGATAGTGGAGCTGGTGGGGGACCAGGTAATGTTTCGTTCTGCTGTGCATGGGGTTGGTATGAGTCAGAGATGACTTGTCAGCACCTAACAACAACAATATCTGTGGAGGTAATCCTGTTTAAAAATAGGGCTTTCTTTGTTATGTTTATGAGGCCATGTCAGTGTAGGCTGTGTTGTATACCCATCCATGTGAGTTTTAAGGATTAGCATAGACACACAGCAAAAAGGGGCAAAGACAGATGCCACATGAAGATCACCAAGGAACCAAAGAACACTGTTGTTACAGAAACTGAGACCAGGATCTACCCCCAGAACTAACAGAGAGAAAAAGACTTCCCTAGAGCCAGTGCTCTGAATTTGGATTTCTAGCCTCTTGAACAATGGAAAAATATTTTTTTCTGTTCTTTAAAGCCATTCATTTGCTGTATTTCTATTACAGAAGTACTTTGATAACTAAGTTATAATTGACTTAAAAAAATTCAAATATCAGCAATTTTATGTGTTTCGAACTAAATGTCTATGAAATTTGTTTCTATGAGTAATACTAACTACATTTCCTTTATTACTGTTGCTAATCTTCAAAGGATAACTTACTTATTTTCTCTATATATCCCTATTAAGTTCAAACTCCAAAAACCAAACAAACCAAACCTGCTGTTGTTAAGTCCATTTCAACTTACAGTGATGTAAATCTTTACAGAAGCAAGTTTTCTGTACAGATTAAAAAAAAAAAAATGCATTATTTTTGTTGAATAAAATCAAACATCATGAAAAGTGAATGTTTCTTTTTCCAAGTTGAAGAAATTACTTCATATTAATTTTAAACCTATGTACTATGGAAGAAGTCAAAATTTTATTAAGAGATAATACAACTATATTTAATTATGATTATCCCACAATGGGAGTAAAACTTACTGAACTCTACAATCCTGTATTTCCCAGGGTATTTCAACTCTTTGAAAGACTTCTAGGATCTCCAAGGCACTATCTGTTTTACATGATCACTTCTTATCACATTATATTCCCCAGTCTCAATTATCTTTCCCTTTACTCATTTAAAAGAAGCTTGAGAAAACTTAACTCTCAGAACACACATTTGAAATGTGACCTATTCTTTCTGTTAAATTAACAAATTGAAATCACTTTCGTGTTTCTCACTTCAAAACTTAGCTGTTTGTAAATGCTTTCTTCTTTTCTATAGAGTTGACTGTTTAATTTCTTTTTCATCCCTTTTATTCCTTTTCTTTTCAGAGAAGAGAGGTTTGAGGAAAATCTGCTTTTGATGCTAAGGATAAAACAAATTTATTGACAGAAAATTGATTAGAAATAAAATTAAATATTAATTAAACTTAATCAGAGAGAGAATAGAGCAGTTTGGTTAGATTGAAAGCAACAACATTGCTTGCCCTTTTAGTCTCTGGTAAAACATGATGCTTTTCACTAAATGATGAAAATAATTTAATAAATGAATGAATATAATTCAAATTGTGAGGTACTTTTCCTATGGTTAGAATGATTTTATTGACTCATCAACAGCTTGACTAAATGTATTCATTTGAGCATCACTATGAAATCTACTTCCGTAGTGATACTGCCTTGGAAAACCAAGGAGGGGTTGCTATGAGTCGGGTTTGATTTGATGGCACATAACAACAACAAGTGACAAACTTAGGAGTGTAGTTTTTTCATCATGAAACAGAAAAACATGAAATTGATTTCTGATCCTGTTATAATTAGCATGCTGTTATATGATGCTTGCTCATTTGTTTTTCTATCTAATGGTTACATGACATTTTATAAAGATCCCTGGGTGTAAGCAATCATTTGCACTTAGCTGTTAACAGAAAAGTTGGTGGTTTGAATCCACCCAGTTTTCCTACATAACAGAGGCCTAGCCATCTACTTCTATAGTAGAAAACACTGTGGCGTGAATTCTCCTCTGACACACATGGTGTCATCATGAGGTAAAATTGACTTGACAGCAATGGATTTTGTTCTTATTTTTTGATGCTTTATAAATTACTTTATACTCCATTTCTGTGAGAAGGAAGTAACTTCTTTTGAGAAAGCCCAAAAACTGAAGTCAGGGGTTTTGACTTTCTTTTTGATTGTTCCCCAGCTATTTATTTCACTGGGAACACCATGTCAGAGAAAGCAGACACATTACCATGTATGAGAAACATCACCAGAAACACAATTTTGGATTCCTTTAATTCCATGAATAATATATATATATATATATATATATATATATATATATATATATATATTTCTACACATGGGTATGAAACCATGGGTTTTTACCTAGTAATAGAAGACTTGATTGAAAGGGGTGCTTATGATTTACTACCAGGTTCAGTGACTGAATTATCCATATAGTCCACTGCCACCCACCCCCAAATAGGACAACAAAACAAAATACAAATATTTCAAAGTAGAGAACAGATGTGCCATCTATATTTATTTCTGCTTTTGCCTCCAGGAAAATAGTGGTATAAAAGTGTATATGTGGTGTGAGTGAGAGAGAGTGAGAGAAAGAGAGAGAGATTAGATGATTCCCTTTGAGTAAAGGAATTTGAAGCAAATTTTGATCTTTTCTAAGCCATAAATATGGGCCACTTCACATGAACACACAGCATCAGACACATTAGAAAAACCCATTATGATCAAGTAAGAAAGGAAGGAACAAAATGATGTTAAAACATCAATCTCTTCCCTTCTACCTCCTTCTTGGTTCCCATTCTCCCACTTCAGTACACAAAATATTTTACCTTGGAATGGAAATGAATGTTAAAAAATATAATATCACCTAATGGATAAATGTGATCTTGATTCTATAGCTCTGGGCATGTAGGTTTCACGGCCTTTTACAAGAAGAAAAATCAAGTAGTTCATACCCACTCTTAAAACACTATATTGACAAGCATACTTGGTGGAAAATACATTCATAGGATAATGTTGGTCTACTAAAAAATTGCAACTTCAGCCTAGAAGTGGCATGGCTTTCCAAAAGAAGTTAGAGACAAAATATTGTTAAAATTGCTAAGTGATATGACTGAGAGCAGAATTTTGAAAAGTCCTGCCCTGATATTTCTTGAATCCTGACTAGGATTTAGTTTTCACTCTGGACAGGCAGCTAAACCTGCAACCATCTGAGTGCATATCTAAAAAAGGGAAGAAGGAAGAGATAAGAGGGAGGGTAGGGGGAGAGTTTGGAAGCTCTGGTCATTGAACTTTCAAGCATGATAGTGACTTGGACCATTTTGAAAAACAGTATATTTTAAACTTATTGTAGTAAATATTACTTGATTAAAATCTATATATTGGAATGATCAGTTTTACAAATGTTCAAAACTCATCCTTTATGGAACTAAGTTAGCTGCCACGCAAATAAAGATTTTGACCAATTGGCAGAAAAGGGTAATGATAAGGTATATCCATAATACTTAGTTAATCCATTCTTAATGTACCCTAGGAGCTCTGGTGGCATAGTGGTTAACACATTTGGCTGCTAATCGAAAGGTCAGTAGTTTGAACACACCAACTGCTTCATGGAAGAAACATGAGGCAATCTATTTCCAAGATTTGTTGTTGTTATTGTTTGTGGTTATTTGCACCATCAAGTGGTCTCTGACTCATAGCGACTCTATGCACAGTAGAACAAAACCCTGTCCAGTCCTATTCCAGGCTCACAATACTTGCTGTGTTAGACTGGGTTCTCCAGAGAAACAAAATCAGTTCTTATATCTATAGAGAAAGACCAATTTATCTTAGGAAATGGCTCACACTCTGATAGAAGCTGGCAAGTCCAAAGTTCTTGGATCAGACATCAAGCTGGAGGCTTTTCCTGACTCACGCAGCTGCAGGGGCTGAGGAGCTCAAGGTTGGCAGGCAGTGTACTGGTTGTGACTCCAATGAGTAACGAAACCAAGATCTCCAGGCCTAATGTGGATTGTTTGCACACAGATAGTTGTAGGCAGCACAACAGAATCCGGATCCACAGAAGAGTGTCTCTTTTCCCAGGATGTCCATAAATATACTGGAAGCAGGCCACACCCCTAGGGAAACACCCTTTCAACAGCCTGGCTGTTCAAAACATATTCATCTGATCCCATCTTGGGAATAATCACATCACAACTGCTTAAACCACACAGAATTGTGGTCCAGCCAAGTTGACACACAGCTCCAACTATCACATTTGCTATACCTGAGCCATCATTGCAGCCACTGTGTCAATCCATCTCATTGAGGGCCTTTCCCTCTTCCATCAACCCTCCACCTTACCAAGCATGTTATCTTTCTCCGGGAATGGTTCCTCCTGACAGCATGACCAAAGTAGATTAGATGAAGTCTGGCCATTCCCCTTTCCAAGGAGTGTTCTGGGTGCACTTCTTCCAGGACAGATATGTTAGTCTTTTTAGCAGTCCATGGTACTCTTAACATTCAACTCTTCTTTGGTCTTCCTTATTCATTGTCTAGCTCTTACATGCATAAGAGGTGATTGAAAATGTCATGGGTTGAGTTAGGTGAGCCTTAGTCTTCAAGGAGACATTTTTGCTCTTTACCACTTGAAACAGGTCTTTTGCAGCAGATTTGCCTAGTGCAATATGTCGTCTGATGTCCTTACTGCTGCTTCCATTGGTGTTGATTGTAAAGCCACCCCAGAAGCCCTGAGCTGCATGCCCGCCTATCCCCAAAAAGATTTACATACAGCTTTGGAAATTCAATGAGGATTTCTATGCATTGATGGCCATGAGTTTGGTTTTTGGAAGTGCACTTGGAGTTCCTTTGTGGAGCAAAACATTAATGAGCTTGTCTGCTAACTGAAAGGTTGAAAGTTTGAGTCCATCCACAGGCACCTTGGAAGAAAGACCTGGCAATCTATTTTTGAAAAATCAGCTACTGAAAATCCTGTGGAGTGTAGGTCCACTCTGATACACAGGAGGTTGCCTTGAGTTAGAGTCAAATCAATGACATTTTTTTTTTTTCTTAAGTTCATACCAACCACATTTATTACTACAAAGTTACTTCCATCATTCATAGAACAATTTTGTGATTTCTTTTTTGTGCCATGACTTTGGACTAATAAGTTAGGGTTAGCAAAAGGGATCTTTTAGCCTTCTATATGGATGGGATGAAATAAAGGAAAAATGACAAAAAGGTTCTTGAGTTTGATGTATATGAACTGTAACAGGCTTCCCCATTTCTTTCCCTACTGTCATCATTTGAACAAACTTCTTGAGGGGTGCTAGAAGTAGTCTGATATATCACAGAGGATTATGGAACTCCCAAAGTCTTCAAACACCATGGCAGAAATAGCATCTCAAAATTTTCCACAGTGGAAGCTGATTCATAAGGCTAACAAGAGTAAAAGTAAGGGTTATCTGTGAGGAAAGAAAGAAAAAGCTCTATTGAAAAAGGTCCAGGGTAGAGCAGGGAAGAAAAGAGACAGCCAGAAGGAAAACCTGTAAAAGATATTTCTGAGAAAGGTCATTCCAATTGATGTAGGTTTTTCTGTTATGAATTCCTTTTTATGTGCTTAGCTGTTAAATGTTAAATCTTCCATTTTAAAATGGACTTCGGTTTCACCATAGAATCAGGCCTTAACCCCTGCAAATGGTGGTCAGTCTCTACATATGTATTTCATTTTGTGTCATGTACTCTTTGCTCATGCTTTCTATTTTTCTAATTTGGTGCCCAGATATAAGGGCACTTATCTGTCTGAAATGCCATTGTGTGAATGTGTATTGATATCCTCTTGTGTAATGCCTCAGGGACATTCTTTTCTGATAGATGTTCCAGATGTCAGAGTTTACACCTGCTCCTAACAGTAAAATGTATAAGTTAACTAACAAAAATAAAGTTTTATAAGAATAATATGATTTTAAACTGAGTAGCTAAATAAATGGATATAGCAAGGTGTAGAAATAGAAAACATCTCATATTTGTTTGAAAAAATATATAATTTCTAGAAGAATGCAAATCTGACATTTTGAGGAAAGGTCTGGATTAGATATCATATATTTAATGACTAAATAGGAGCTGAAGTGAATGGTTTCCTGGTTCCCACAGGATTGTGATTTTTCTCCCATTCTGACATTAAATAGCACATAGTTTAGGGGAAGAGAAAAAAATGAGAATTTTAATAAGGAAGTTTAATTCCTAAACATAAATAGAATCTAATACTCTAATGAATTCTTTGTATTTGACATAATCAGCAATGTAGTTACTGGTGGTACAAGCATTAATAGAGAGAAGCTTAAATTATATTTACCACAGTAGCACTTATTAGCAATACTCATTCAAACTTATTGAACTAATATGTAAGCACTTATAATGTGCCATGAACTATTCTTGGAAGACATTTTAACATCTCTGAGTCTCCACTGCCTCATCTGTAAAATGGATATGATATTCTCCAATCCAGTGAAGACAGGAGCTTAGTAAAATACTATCTTAAATTTAAATTACAGACTTTCAAATTTCAAATTTGTGATTAGATATTCTACACTCTGTCATCTCATTTTCTTTTCCTCTCAAAGAAATTAAAAGCAACCAGAGGCAATCATCACTAAACAAAACAACATCATCTGGGGAAATTATTCCCACAAAAAAACATATTCTTTAAAAGTTCATTGTGGTTCCATAACCCGGAGGCGGGGCAAGATGGCGGACTAGGCAGAAGGATTGCACAGACCCTCTTCAACAAAGAAAAGGGAAACCAATAAATACAGACACAGAAGATAAT
>NW_006921653.1:10933692-10947274 GCF_000298275.1 Orycteropus afer afer
AAAAGTGAATTTACTCTGTAAATCTTCACCCAAATCCTAATAAAAAAAAAAAAAAAAAAAAAAGTTCATTGTGGTTCCAGAGGACCAGTGAAAGAGGTAACAGTGTTCTGTGAAGACAAGCAAGAAAAACCAGACTTAGGCAAGCTTTCAGATTTAATAACTGAACAAGTAATTCTTTGAATTTAAGGCTACTGCCTTCTGTTTTATTTTCTCACTCATACATGATAATAATTCAGAGCAAACTAAATTGAAAAACTGTTTGCAAAGAACTAAAAACTGTTCCAAAATATGACTTTAGATAGTGAACTAAAATTTTTATTTTAATTGCATAAGATTAACAGTGGTGAAAATAACATACAATCCACTTCCACAATAACATTAGACAGTATATTTAGCAGGCACACTTTTAAGAAGGAAGGATTTTGTCAAGGAAAAACATAACCTTTTTAGATGTTTTCATTTCATTGCCATATTAAAACTTAACATTTTAAAATAGAGATCATTTAAGACTTCAAAATTAATGTATTCATCTTAAATATTTATTTCAAATATTTTAATTGTCAACTTTTCCAATAAATAGCTATAATGAAGAGCTATTCTTTGTTTGGCATACACTCCATTTACTTGTGAAAAAGTTTGAGAGGGTGATCCCCTGAACTTGAGTCAATTCTGACTCATAATGACCCTATAGAACAGAGTAGACATGCCCTACAGGATTTCCAAGGCTGTAAATCTTTATGGAAGATTTCTCTTAAGGAGTGGCTGGTGGGTTAGAACCATTGACCTTTCTTTCAGTTTGCAGCCTAGAGCTTTAACCACTCTGCCACAAGGGCTCTTTTGTGATTGTTAGTCCCTTGTTTTTACATTTTGAGTTCCTTGCAAAAGGAAAATGAAAACTTGATCTGTAGTCCAGTAAACAATATCAGAATTTAATTTAAATGTGAGCAGCAATAAAAGGAACTTTTAAAATATTGGCTTTCTCTATGAAATGGCGATATTCCAAATTTAAAAAGGGTTGACTATAATGTAGGAGCTCTGGTGGCACAGTACCTAAGGCATTTGACAGTTTAACCAAAGGTTGGCAGTTCAAACCCATCAGCTGCTCTGTGGAATGAAGATGGGGCAATCTACTTCCATAAAGATTTACAGCCTTAGAAATGCAATGGGGGTCACTATGAGTCAGAATTGAGTCTATGGCAGTGGGTTGAACTATAAACTGCTTATTTAGGGGCTTGTATGGAAATCTCATCAATAGCAGATTTTGGGGTCTCTGAGTGTAGTAGTCTATGAATACATACACACACACACACACACACACACACACACACATGAGTAAGTGTCTGTATGCCTGTCTTTCTTTCGTTAAAATGGTTGGATGAATTTTTACCAAATTATAGAAATATTTGGAATTGTCCAACAATATACAGGTTAACTCAAAACCAAAGTCACGGCCATTAAGTAGTTTCTGACCCACAGCGACCTCCACTGGGTTTTCAAGGCTGTAAATATTTATAGAAGTAGACTACCTCATCTTTCTTCCACAGAGGCACTGGTGGGTTTGAATCACAGGCCTTTTGGTTAGCAGCCAAATGCCTTAATCACTGCACAACCAGAGCTCCTTAATATATAGGTTAGGTACTTGTGAAATATTGTTTTTGAAGACTTTAGAGAATCTTTGAATTTTTCTTTTTCTTTCTTTCTTTCTTTTTTTTTTTTTCTTCCTTTTCTTTGTAGAGACCAAAACTTATTAGTGATTACCAGGGGTAAGAGGGAGTTATGGAGTAGTGAGTTTCAACTTATAGTGATAGAAAAATAGCACTGCTTAAGGGTAGGGTTGCACAACTAATTAATATAATTGTTCTCAATAAATTGTATACCTATAAAATGTTGAGCTGGAATAAGTCATATGATAAATGTACTTATAATGACAAAACCAGAAACAAACAAAACAGTAGCTGCTGAAGCTATGCATGTACATTCAAACATGTCATGGGATTGGGTTTCTTGGTTTGGAGATTTGAGGGCAGTGTTTCATGGGATATCCCAGTTAATTGGCCTAATAAGGTGTTTATTGCTTCTCTTCTGCTCTTAGTCCCTTGTGTAGTGCATGGGATCTTAAAAGCTTACAAATGACCATCCAAGGACAACAACTGGCCTCAATTAGCCTGAGAAAGAAACCTTGAGTTTTTCATTTGAGTAAAGCTTACCTTATCATTTTGAAGAATTCAGAGCTGAATTTGGAAATGTTACAGTTCACAAAATAAATATCTTTATGCTTATATTAAAATTGTTTTTGGTAAAATATACACAATAAAACATATACACACTTTCAGTAATTTCTGTATGTACAGATCAATGCCATTCATTACGTTCTTTACACTATGTTTCCATTCTCATTATCTCTACCAACTATTTTTTTTACCACTATTAACTTTTACTTTCTATGCAAGTTAAAAATCTCACCTGTGCTTTAGAGTTAATGTCGTCAATTTGTTGGCAGATAATTCTTTAAAATAGTGACATTTTTAAGGTCAACATTTTTTATGAATTGAGTTAAATAGTTTTCTTCATGGGATTGTTTTGGTTCAAGGATTAAATATTACCTCAGGACAATAGATTCGGGGGTTCCCACATCTCAATGGATCCAATAAGTCTGGTTTCCATAATAATCTGATGTCCTGTTCCAAATATGTTCTCCTTTTGAACAAGATAATTCTACTGGATGCTTGTTGGAAACATTCAGTAATGGTAGCTGGGTGTCATTTATTGGTCTCATAGCAAAGGAGGAGTAGTTCATGGAAGTAGTTAAACCTGCAGATTATTTCTTTTCCCTATTCCTGGGTCTCCTTTTTCCTACTAAAAAGGAAAAATGTTCCAGGTGACTACAGACCAATTATTGTATTTTGTATGACCATTTACAAAGTTTTAAGACACTACTCACCAAATTAGGAGGTAGAATAGAAACTCTGAAAACAAAAATAAGTCAACTGGCTGGATAGACCTACAAATACGCTATTGTTTTAATGACAGAGGGTCTCCAAATCAAACCCAAACCCACTGCCATTGAGTCGATTCCAATTCATAGTGACCCTCACTGGATTTCCAAGGCTGTAGTCCTTATGGAAGTATATTGCCTCATCTTCCTCCCATAGAGCAGCTGGAGACTTTGAACCACTGACCTGGCTAGCAGCCAAATGCTTAACCCACTGCAACACCACAGCACCTTAGAATATCTCCAGACATTCACTAAACTAAAATACTGATTTAAATTTTACTTCTTCTCTATACATATGTGTGTGTGTACTTAGATATTTATTAAAAAATGCCAACCTAAAAGGAACAAATTTTTCTTTCATATCAGTGAAATGTCACCATGTGATCATTCCAGAAGATGGGCAGTCATGCCTCAGGGCTGGAAAACGTAAGTACAAAAATTTATTTTTGTAGTTCTTATATATATATATATATATATATATATATATATATATATAATTCAGGAAGAAAAATGTACCCCAAAACTTAAACTTCTTATTTTGAGATAATTGCAGATTTACCTGAAGTTGTAGAAATATATAGAAATCCTGTGATGTATTATACTTTACCTTTAAGTGCAAAGGTAAAATATAACAAAACTGTAGTATAATATCACAACTATGTTACTGACATTGGTACAATCAAATTACAGAACGATTTGATTACCATAAGTTTTTCTCATCTTTCCATTTTATAGCTACTCCTATTTCCTTTCCACCTCTACCCTCTCCTTATTGTTAACTGCCGTCCTGTCAGTTCAGATACATGGTGATCTATGGATAACAGAACAAAATGTTAACTGGACTGTTCCATCTTCATTATCACTGGTATATTTTAATTCATTTTTGAGGCTTTTGTGTCATCCTTTTTGCCCTAGAGGGCTCATCTTCCAGTATAATTGGACAATATTCTGTTGTAATTTGTAGGTTTTCATTATCTAAGTTTTGAAAGTGGATTGCCAGCCCTTTCTTCCTCATCTGTTTTTCTTTGTCAGCTTATTGTACTGTTGTGGTTTCAGTGTTGCTGTGAACTGGAATTATGTTACTAGTATTTCAAATATCAGCAGAGTCACCCACGTGGACATATTTCAGCAGAGTATCTAGACTAAGATAGACCCCATCTTTAACCCCTGGCAAAAAGCAACCTGTTCTCCATTTACATAATCTTGTTATTTCAAAAATCTTATGCAAATGGAGTCCCACAGTATGTAACCTTTATGGACTGCCATATTCACTCTGCAAACTTCTCTGGAGCCATCCTGATTCTCACATATATTAACAGTTCATGTTTTCCTGTTGTTGAATGGTATTCCATGGTGTGGATGTACCACAGTTTAGTCAACAATTCAACCACTGAAGGATATCTTTTTTTTTTTTTTTTGGTCCCCCACTTTGAGGCTATTATGAATAAAGCTTATATAAACATCAGTATAGAAGTTTCGTATGAACATAAGTTTCTCTTCTTTATTGAGTGCTTATGAGTGCAATGATTGGCTGAGCTGTATGGTAGTTGCATGTTTGGTTTCTTAATGGTCAAATCGTTTTCCAGAATGTTTTATCATTTTACATTCTCACCACCAATGTATAAATGATTCGGTTTCTCCCAGTGCCATCAGCCCTTGCTACTGACACTTTACTTTCTTTTTATTTTATTCATTCAATGGATGTGCACTTCTTCATTGATGTTTGAATTTGTAAATCTCTGGTGAATAATGCTGTTGACCACCTTTCCATATTCTTATTTTCTATTTGTATATTTGCTTCAGTGGAATAAATGCCTGTCCACATATTTTGCCCATTTTCTAACCTTTTTTTTCCTATTGGCTTTACTTTTGAATTTTGATATTTATAAATTTTATATAGTAGTCCTCTTTTGAGGAGCTCTGGTATTGTAGTAGTTGCTGTTGTTATGTGCTATTGAGTCAGACTTGGCTCATAGAGACCACTTCTTGGGTTTCCAAGGCAGTATCACTAAGGAAGTAGATTGCCCAACCTTCCTTCCAAGGAGTGGCTGGTGGGTTTGAACCACCAAACTTCTAGTTTGCAGTCAAGTGCCTTAAGCACTACACTACCAGAGCTCCAGTAGTGGAGTACTTAAAGCATTTGGCAACAAACCAAAAGGCCAGTGATTCAAAATCCACCAGCCACTCAGCAGTAGGAAGATGAGGCAATCTGCTTCTGTAAAGATTAATAGCCTTGGGAATTCAGTGGGCATCGATAAGAGTCAGAACTGACTTGATGACAGTGAGTCTGGTTTGGTTTGAGTCATCTTTTGGATACGTGGTTTGCAGATATATTCTTGTAGACTGTAGCTTTTCTTTTTATCCTCTTAACAGTCTTTTGATGTTCAAAGGGTTTTTTTTTTTTTTTTTTTTAATTCTAACCAGGTCTAATTTAATATTTCTTCCTGTTTTGAATATTGCTTTTGTTGTCAACCCTAAGAACAATTTGCTTAGCCCTGTATCCCAAAGATGTTCTTCTAAAAGTTATATAGCTTTCTTTTTCTTGTACTTGTGATCCATTTTGAGTTAAAATTTTTTATAATGCTTGAGATCTAGATGCAGGTTTTTTTGGTTTGTTTATTTATTTTTTGCTCATAAATATTTACTTGCTCCAGCACCATTTATTGAAAAGACTTTCTTTCAATGAATTATTTCTGAATCCTTGAAAAAAATTAACTGGACATATATGTTTGGATCTGTGTGTGTGTGTGTGTGTTTTCCATTGTTGTATGTTGTCTGTACTTGCTCCAATGTCACACAGTCTTGATTATTCTAGTTAATAATAACACTTGAAATTGGGTAAAGTAATCTCTCCCACTTTACTCTTCTTTTTCAAAATTGTTTTTAAACATTCTAGTATCTTTACTTTTTCATATTCTGTTTAGAATAATCTTCTCTAAAAGTAGAACATATATTCTGTTATTTTGATAAGAGTTACATTAAATATGTACATGAATTTGAGGAGAATTGTTATATTTACTATTTTGTGTCTTTTACTTCATGAACATGTTACATACTGCCACTTATTTAGATCTTCTTTGGTATCTTTTATTGCATTTTGTAGTGTTAGCATATGAGTTCTGCACATTTTTTGTTAAGTTTACATGTGCTTTGTTTTTTTCAAGCAATTTTAAATGGTATATTTTGGACTTCCAGAAGAATGAATAAATCTGTCTTGGAAGAAGTACAGCCAGAATGCTCCTCAGAAGTGATAACGGTCTGGCTTAGTTTCTCATATTTCAGTTATGTTATCAGAAGGAACCAGTCCTTGGAGAAGGATATCTGCTTAGGAAAGTAAAGGTCAGTGAAAGAGAGGAAGACCCTCAAAAGATGGATTGACACACAGTCACTGCAAGGATATGTTCAAGCATAGCAAAGACTGTGAAGACAATGTAGGACCAGATAGTGTTTTCTGTTGTGCACTATGAGTTGAAACCAGCCCCATGGCACCTAACAACAAGAAGCACAACAACTTTTAGTTTTAGTTTCCACTTGTCCATTGCTCACATATAGAGTACATCTTTACCTTGTATCCTGTGGCACTGTTAAACTTACTTACTAGGAGTTCTTTTATAGAATTCCTGGGATTTCTACATAGACCATTATGTGAACTGCAAAGAGGGACAGCTCTTTATTTTTTCACTTCTAATCTGTATGATTTTTATTTCCTTTTAAACATTAGTTAGAACTTCTAGCACTAAGAATCAAGAGATGGACATCCTTGCCTGATTTCCTTATCTTAGTAGGAAAGCATTCAATCCTTCCCACCATGCTCCTGTCAGTTTGCTGTAATGTGGTGCTTGCTGTTGCTGTGAAGCTGGAAGCTATGCCACTGGTATTTAAAATACCATCAAAGTCTGATGGTAGAGAAGTTTCAGTGGAGCTTCCAACCTAAGACAGACTGGGAAGAAAAATTGGGCCATCATTTCTGAAAAATTGTCCACCAAAAACCACATGAATAGTAGTGAAACACTGTTTGATATGCTACTAGAAAACTTTATGAGTAGTAGTAAAACATTGTCTGATATAGTGCCAATAAATGATCCCCTTAGGTTGGAAGGCACTCAAAATACGACTGGGGAAGAGGTGCCACCTCAAAGTAGAGTCACCCTTAATGATGTGGATGGAGTAAAGCTTTTAGGACCTCCATTTGCTGACGGTAAATGACTCAAAATGGGAAGAAACAGCTGCAAACATTCATTAATAATCAGAAGATGGAGTGTACAAAGTATGACTCTAGGAAAATTGGAGGTTGTCAAAAATAAAATGGAATGCATAAATAAAGATAGCCTAGGCATGAGTGAGAAGCTCTGGTAGTGTAGTGCCTAAGGCACTTGATTTCTAACCAGAAGACTGGCGGTTCAAACCCACCAGCCACTCCTCGGAAGGAAGATAGGGCAATCTACTTCCATAGTGGTATTGCCTCAGAAACCCAAGGAGGGGTCGCTATGAGTTGGGCTGACTCAATGGCACATAACAACAACAACAACAAGGCATGAGTGAACTGAAATGAACTGGTATGAGCCATTATGAATCAGACAATCATATGGTCTACTATGCTAGGAATGACAAATTTAAGAAGAATGTCATCACATTCATCATCAAAAAGAACATTTAAAGATCTATTCTGAAATATAGCATTGTCAGTGACAGCATAATATCCATGTCTGCAAGGAAGACTAGTTAATACTACCATTATTAAATTTATGCACCAACTACTAAAGCCAAAGATGAGAAAACTGAAGATTTTCACCAATTTCAACAGTCTGAAATTGACCAAACATGCAATCGGGAAGTATTGATTATTGGTGATTGGAATGCAAAAGTTGAAACAAAGAAGCGTCTGTAGTTGAAAAATATAGCCTTGGTGATAGAAATTGCACTGGAAAGCACATGATAGAATTTTGCAAGATCAATGACTTGTTCATTGTAAATATCTTTTTTCAACAACATAATTGGCAACTCTGCATGTGGACCTTGCCAGATGGAATACACAAGAATCATATTGACTACATCTGTGGAAAGACACAATAGAGAAATTCAGTGTCATCAGTTAAAAGAAGGCCAGGAGGTGGCTGTGTAACAAACCATGAATTGCTCATGCACATTCAAGTTGAAGGTGAAGTAAATTAAAACAAGTCCATGAGAGCCAAAATATGACCTTGATTTTATCCTACCTGAATTTAGTGACTATCTGAAGAAACACATTGACCATCAATAAACAAAGACTAGAGCAGTTGTAGGATGACATCAAGAACATCATACATGAAGAAAGCAAGAGTTCATTAAAAAGACAGGAAAGGAAGAAAAGACCAAAATGGTTTCAGAAGAAACTCTGAAACCTGCTCTTGAATGGAGAGTAGCTAAAGTGACTGGAAGAAATAGTGAAATAAAAGAGCTGAATAGATTTCAAAGAGCAGCTTGAGAAGATAAAGTAAAGTATTACAATGAAGTGTGCAAAGACCTGCAGCTATAAAACCAAAAGGGAAGAAAATACTCAGCATTTCTCAAGCTGAAAGAACTGAAGAAAAACTTCAAACCTCGAATTGTAATACTGGAGTCTATAGGCAAAATACTGAATGATACAGGAAGCATAAAAAGAAGATGGAAGGAATACACAGAATCACTGTACCAAAATGAGTTGGTCAAAGTTCAACTATATCAAGGGGTAGTACACGATTAAGAACCAATGGTACTGAAGGAAGAGGCTCAAGCTGCATTGAAGGAATTGGAGAAAAATAAGGCTCCAGAAATTGACTAAAGAGCCATTGAGATGTTTCAATAAATACAGGGCTAGAGACACTCACTCAAGAAATTTGAAAGACAGCTGCCTGGACAACTGACTGGAAGACATTGATATGTGTGCTCTTTCCAAAGAAAGATGATCCAACAAAATGTGAAATTATCAAACAATATCTTAATATGTGCAATTAGGTTGGAGTTGCTGCTCAGAGACAAACAGCTTGAGGGAGAGAATCACTGGGCCTGTAGGCTTGGGACAAGCCTTGGGGGACATCATGTTCAATTGGAACAACATAGTACATAAAAATCTTGGCCTTCCTAATTTGTTGAGTAGCCACTGGGGTCTTAAAAGCTTTTGAGTGGCCATCTAATATGCAACTATTGGTATTCTCTTGTCTGGAGCAAAGAAGAGAGAAGAAAATCAAAGTCATTTGGGAATAATTAGTCCACAGATATGATGGACCATGAGAACCTCAGCCTTCACAACCCAGAGACCAGATCTAGATGGTGACTGGCTACTGATGCCAACCACTTAGAAAGGGATCAAAATTGGAGATCCTGGATAGAGTGGGAGGAAAAGTGTGGAACAAAATATAGAAACACAAAAATGATGAGAATTCCTGGTCAGATAGAGACTATGGAACCCCTGAGACTATGGTCCAGGATTACTCTTCAGGCCTGGAACTAGAATCATTTCTGTGGATAAATTTTCAGCTAAACAGTAGAAAGACCTATAAGAACACCTACCCCAGGGAGATGCATCCCCATGCCATAGGGACATACATCCCATGCATCAGTCAACTATCAGCCATCAGAAGAGCAGCATTCACATGGAGGGAGAGCTGGACAGACAGGAGTACATAGCTAAGAAGGACAGAGGGAAGAGGTAGTCAAGGGAGGAGATAGAAGGAGCTTTTAGGGATTGTAATGGGAACCATGAAACCAAATGTGCATGATCTGTTGTGGGTAAAATGAATCTGTTTCATAAATTTTCACCCAAACCACATTAAAAAGTCTTAAATAATTTATCACATGCCAGTAAAATTTTTCTGAAGATAATTTTAAAATGACTGAAACAGTATATTGACTGGGAACTGTCAGAAACTTGAGCTGGATGCAGAAGAGGATGTGGAATAAGGAATGTTATTGCTGATGTCAGATAGATCATAGCTGAAAGCAAAGAATAATAGAAAGATATTTGCCTGTGTTTTATTGACTACACAAAGGCATTCAACAGCATGGTTCATAGCAAATTATGCAGAACATTGCAAAGAATGGGAATTCAAAAACACCGAATGGTGGTGATGAGAAACCTGTACATAGACCAAGAGGAAGTTATTGAAACTGAACAACAGGATCCTTCATGGTTTAATATCAAGAAGAGTGTGTGTCAGAGTTGTATAATTTCACCATACTTATTCAATCTGTATGCTGAGCAAATAATCTGAGAAGCTGGACTATATGAGGAAGAATGCAGTACCAGGATTGGAGGAAGAGTCAATAACAATCTGTGATATGCAGATGACAATCTTACTTGCTAAAAGTGAAGATGATTTGAGGCACTTACTGATAAAGAACAATCTCCTTTAGATCTGGATCCTATAGCGCTGCCAACAACTGTCCATGTGTGAACAATCAACTGTTGTGCCTGGTGATCTTGGAGTCATCATTCATGGAAATCAACAGCCAGTATACTGCCTGCCAACCTTGAGCTCATCAGCTCCTGCAACTGTGTGAGTCAGGAACAGGTTCCAGTTTGATGTTTGATCTAAGAACTTGGGACTTGTTGGCTTCTATAACTGTGTAATTAGGGGAAATGGCTGGAACAGATAAGAGGAAGAGCCTCCAGGCAGAAAGCTAAGGGAGATGAACTTGTCTGTCACTTTGTCATACTGTGGTGGCTTGTGTATTGCTGTGAGGCTGGATGCTGTGCAATCAGAGTTTGAAACTCCAGCAGGGTTGCCCATGGTGGACAGGCTTCAGTGGAGCTTCTAGACTGAGACAAACTCAGAAGAAGAAAGAGGCCGTCCACTTCTCAAATAATTGGCCAGTGAAAACCTTATGAATAACAGTGAAACACTGTCTGATATATTATTAGACAACTTTATGAATAGCAATGAAACATTGTCTGATACAGTGCCGGAAGATGAGCCCTTTAGGGTGGAAGGCACTCAATGTATGATTGGGAAAGAGCTGCCTCATCAGAGCAGAGCCAACCTTAATGATGTGGATAAAGTAGAGCTTTTGTTGTTGTTGTTGTTATGTGCCATCGAGTCAGCCCTGACTCATAGCGACTGCTCCTTGGGTTTCTGAGGCAGTATCACTACAGAAGTAGGATTGCCCAACCTTCCTTCCAAGGAGTGGCTGGTGGGTTTGAACGGCCAGCCTTCTGGTGAGCAGGCAAGTGTCTTAGCCACTATGCTACCAGAGCTCCCAAAAGTAGAGCTTTAGGGACCTCCATTTGCTGATGTGGCACAACTCAAAATGAGAAGAAACAGCTACAAACATCCTTCAATAATCAGAATGGGAATGTATGAAGTATGAATCTAGGAAAATTGGAAGTTGTCAAAAATGAAATGGAATGCATAAAGATTGATATCTTAAGCTTTAGTGAGCTGAAATGGACTGGTTTTGGCCATTTTGTATCAGACAACCATATGATCTACCATGCCAGGAATGACAAATTGAAGAGGAATGGCATGGATTCATCATCAAAAAGAATGTTTCAAGTTCTATCCTGAAGTAAAGTGCTGTCAGTGATAAGAAAATATCCATATACCTACAATGAAGGCCAGTTAATACTACTATTATTCAAATTTACACACCAACTACCAAAGCCAAAGATGAGGAAATTGAAATTTTTTACATACTTCTGCAGTCTGAAATTGACTGAACATTCAGTCAAGATGTGCTGATCATCACTGGTGATTGGAATGTAAAACAAAGAAGAATTACTGGTAGTTGGAAATTTTGGCCTTGGTGACAGAAATAATGCTGGAGATCACATGATAGAATTTTGCAAGACCAATGACTTATTCATTGGAAATACCTTTTTTCAACAACACAAATGGGGGCTATACATGTGGACTTTACTAAATAGAGTACACAGGAATCAGATTGACTACATCTGTGGCAAGAGACTGTGGAAAAGCTCAATATCTTCAGCCAAAACCAGGCCAGGAGCTGATTGTGGAACAGACCATCACTGCTCATGTGCATGTTTAAGTTTAAGTTGAAGATGATTTAAAAAAGTCCATAAGAGCCAAAACATAACCTTGAATATATCCTTCCTTAATTTAGGGACTGTCTAAAGAACGGATTTGATGCATTGAACACCAGTCACCGAAAATCAGAGGAATTGTGAGATGACATTAAGAACATCATCCATGAAGAAAACAAAAGTCACTAAAAACAGGAAAAGAAGGAAACACCAAAATGGATGTGAAAAGAGACTCTGAAACTTGTCCTTGAACAAAGAATGGCTAAAGCAAATGGAAGAAATGACAAGATAAAAGAGTTGAACAGAAAATTTCAAAGAGCAGCTTGAGCAGACAAAGTCAATCATTATAATGAAATGTGCAAAGACATGGAATTGGAAAGCCAAAATGGAGAACACTAAGCATTTCTCAAGCTGAAAGAACTGAAGAAAAACTTTAAGTTTGAGTTGCAATATTGAAAGATTCTATGGGTAACATATTGAATGATACAAGAAGCATCAAAAAGAAGATGGAAGGAAGACACAGTGTCTGTACCAAAAAGAATAGGTTGAACTTCCGGTAAGATGGGAGAATAGGCAAACAAGTGACACAACCCTCTTAAACAACAACAAAAAAGAAAAACCAACTGACAGAGATACAGAAGATAATCCTGGAACCATGAGTTTTTAAAGGAATTATACAGAAGTGGATTACGCTCCAACTAGTGGAAAAACCTGAACAAAAATGGTGAGTAGAGAGATGGTCAGAGCTGCGGACTATTAGCTACTCCGATGGGATCAACAACCTGAGTAGTTCCAAGTGGAGTTGGGACCTGAGAATTGACCTAAAAAAGATCAGCCCTGGTCACCAATGGCTGCAGGGATGACTGTGCTGGTGGCCTATGACTAGGAAGGGAAACAGCAAGGTGGGAGACAACCTGAGGTGTTGACTTTCCACTTTCTGCAGGGTACAGCCATTTTGATTGTTTACATGTGGCAGCCATTTTGGATATTTAAAGTGACCAAGGCACAGCTATATTGATTGCTTATAAGTGGCAGCCATTTTGGATATTTAAAGTGACTGAGAGTGCAGCCATTTTGAATGTTTACAAGCAGTGGCCATTTTGGATGTTTTTAAATGACCGAGGGCACAGCCATTTTAAAAGTTTACAAGCAGTGGCCATTTTGGATATTTAAAGTAATTGATGGCAAAGCTATTTTGAATCTTTACAAGTGGCAGCCATTTTGGATTTTAAAGTGATAGCATCCTTATGCAGATTCCAGGGACCTAAGAATAAACTCCGTTTGCCAAAGTTGACAGGGACATATGAGAGGCTGACAACAGGAAAGGACACAGGTGGTGAATATAAAAGTGCTGCCCACTAGCAAATAGAGGAACACAGCACAATACCCTGCTTGCATAGATAAAATACAAACAGAACAAAGAAAATGAAAATCGTGGGCAAGTCACTCCAACACACAATCACAAATTAAATATAAACACAAAAATGTCACAATGCCTCGGAGAAAACAGAGCATCTCAATCTACACAAAGAAGCAAGATAAAACAGGAGAAACAAGGGACAAGGATATGGACCCAAAACACATCC
>NW_006921653.1:10949164-10951289 GCF_000298275.1 Orycteropus afer afer
ATTTGGAAGACAGCTACCTAGCTAACTGATTGGAAGAGATCCATATTTGTACCCATTCCAAAGAAAGGTGATCCCACAGAATGTGGAAATTGTTGAACAATATAATTAATATCTCACTCAAGTAAAATCTTACTGAAGATAATTCAAAAATGGTTGCAGCAGTACATTGACAGAGAACTTTCAGAAATTCAAGCTGGACTCAGAAGAGGATGTGGAACGAGGGATATCATTGCTGATGTCAGATGGATCTTGGCTCAAAGCAAAGAATATCGGAAAGAGATTTACTTGTGTTTTATTGGCTATGCAAAAGCTTTCAATTGTGTGGATCATAACAATTATGGATGACATTGAGAAGAATGGGAATACTAGAACACTTGATTGTACTCATGAAGAACCTGTACATAGACCAAGAGGTTGTCGTTTGAAAGGAAAAAGGAGACATTACATGGTTTAAAGTCAGGAAGGGAGTGCATCAGGGTTGTATCCTTTCACCATACTTAATTTGTATGCTGAGCAAATAATCAGAGAAGCTTGACTCTATGAGGAAAATGTGGCATCAGGATTGGAGGAAGACTCATTAACAACCTGCGATACAATGACAACACAATTTTGCTTGCTGAAAATGAGGATGACTTGAAGCACCTACTGATGAAGATTGAAGACTACAATCTGCAGTATGGATTGCATCTCAATATAAAGAAAACAAAAATCCTCACAACGTGACCAATGAGCAGCATCATGATAAATGGAGAGATGATTGAAGTTATTGAAGACTTCATTTTACTTGTTTTTACAATCAACACCAATTAGAACCAGCAGTCAAGACATCAGACAACATATTGCAATGGGCAAATCTGCTGCAAAAGATCTCTTTCAAGTGCTGAAGAGCACAGATATTTCCTTGAAGACTAAAGTGTGTCTGACACAAGCCATGGTATTTTCAATCACCTCATATGCCTGTGAGAGCTGGACAATGAAGAAGGAAGACTGAAGAAGAGTCAATGCTTTTGAGTTGTTTGTAGTGTTGGTGAAGAATGCTGAAAGTACCATGGATTAGTAGAAGAACTAACAAATCTGTTCTAGAAGTGCTGCCTGAATGTTCCTTGAAAGGGAGAATGGCCAGACTTCGTCTCACTGACTTTGGTCATGTTGTAAGAAAGGACCATTCCCTGGAGAAGTATATCATGCAAATCATGTAAATCTTCACAAGTGGACCAATAAGCAGTATCACAGTAAATGGATTAAAGATTGAAGCAGTCAGGGATTTCTTTTCACTTGGATCCACAATCAACACCCATGTATGAAGCAGTCAAGAAATCAGACATCGTATTGCACTGGTCAAATCTGCTGCAGAAGACCTCTTTAAAGTATTAATGAGCAAAGATGTCCCTTTGAAGACTAAGATGTGCCTAACCTAAGCCATAGTATTTTCATTGTCTCAGATGCAAGTAAAAGCTGGACAATGAATACAGAAGACCAAGGAATTTATTCCTTTGAATTGTGGTGTTGGCTAAGAATACTGAAAACACCATGGACTGCCAGAAGAAAGAATGAATCTGTCCTGGAAGAAGTGCAGCAAGAATGCTCCTTAGAAGACTGAATCAAATTTATCTCACCTATTTTGGTAGTTGTCAGAAGGGACCAGTATCTGCAGATGGATATCCTTCTGGGTAAAGTAGAGGGTCAGAGAAAAAGGGGAAGACTCTCAACAAGATGGATTGACACTGTGGCTTCGAAGATGGGCTCAAGCATAATAAGGATTGTGAGGATGGCACAGGACCAGGTAGTGTTTAGTTCTGTTGTACATAGGTGACTATGAGTCAGAGGTGACCTGATGGTATCTAACAAGAACATCCAGTCTTTCAGCATTAAGTATAAGGATAGCAGTTTTAAGTTATTTTTTGTTGTTGTAGATGCTCTTTATCAAGTTTACGTATATCTCCTCTATTCCTATTTTTGTTAGAATTTTAATCATAAATGGATATTGATTTTTGTCAAAAGTTTTGCTCCATCAGTTGCTATGAACTTATGGTTATTTTATCTTATCAATATGGAGGATTTCAAATACAGACATACTTTGTATTATTGCACTTTGCTTAATTGTGCTTTGCAGATAATGTTTTTA
>NW_006921653.1:10951616-10964408 GCF_000298275.1 Orycteropus afer afer
TATAGATTTTTGTGTGTATATTCATGAACAATATTGTTCTCTAGTTTTTTTTGTGTGTGTGTTATCTTTGTCTGATTTTGGTATCAGTAATACTAGCTTCATAAAATGAATTGGGAAGTATTCCTTTCTCTTCTGTTTTCTAGGAGAATTTATGCTAATTCTCCTCAAAACATTTGGTAGAAATTTCCTTTGAACCCACGGGGGCCTGAAAATGTCTTTATTGTGACTTGTTTTATTACAAACTTGATTTCTTTAATAGCAATAGGACTATCTACATTATAGATGTTACATTGTGTCAGTTTGGGTAGTTTTTTTTTTCCCCCAGAAATTGTTCCATTTCATCTGTCTGATTTGTGTGTCTAGAATTGTTCACAGTATCTC
Source organism: Orycteropus afer afer (assembly GCF_000298275.1). NCBI lineage: Eukaryota > Metazoa > Chordata > Mammalia > Tubulidentata > Orycteropodidae > Orycteropus > Orycteropus afer. The sequence goes on from NW_006921653.1 coordinate 10,951,998, forward strand.
CCTATTATCATTTCGATATTTCCAAGTTTTGTAGTATCTCCTGTTTCATCCCCAAATAACTAGTAACTTGTATCTTCTTACATTTTGCATTAACAGTCTTAACAAAAATTTTTCAATTTTATAATCTTTTTCAAAGATCCAAATTTTTTAAAATTGATTTTTATCTACAGTTGTTTAGTTTCAAATTTCATATATTTAAATTCTTATCTTCATTATTTATTTTCTTATGCTTGTATTGAACTTAGTTTACTCTTATTTTTCAAAATTCTTCTGGTGGGAGATTAGATTTTGATTTGATACTTTTTTCTCTTTTTGAAGTGCTATGATTTACATCTCACCATGTTTTTACTACGTCTCACAAATTTTAATTTGCTATATTTTCATCATTCAGCTGAGTCTTTTTTATTTTTTTAAATTTCCCTTCAGCTTTTCACTTTGGTTCATGGATTATTTAGAAATGTGTTCTTTAGTTTGCAAGTGTTTAGAAAATTTCCTCCTTTCTGTTACTTATTTATAATTTGTTTCCACTATTGTCGGAGAACACTCATTCTGCTTTTTCAACTCTTTTAAGTTCCTTGAGATTTTATTTATGTCTTATATTTTTCTATATGTCCCCTAGGCATTTGAAAAGAAAATGTATTCTGCTGTTGCTGGTTGGAGTGTTTCATAAATATTGACTAGATCTTTTGGCTGGTGTTTTTGAATTCTGAATCCTTGCTGATTTTTCTCTTGTTCTTTCAATTTTTACGAGAGAACTATTGCAGTTTCCAATGGTAATTGTGGATTTGTCTATGTTTCTTTTGGGTTCTATTGTACTTTTGTTTTAGTCCCATAAGTATTTGAGGCTCTGTTCCTTTCCCCCCTCCCCCAATTATTAATGTTGGATTATTCTGTTGTTTTATCTTCCAATCACAGATTCTTTTCTCTGTCCCCTTCATTCTGCTATTGAGCCCTTCAATTAACACTCTTTTGTTTGTTTTGTTTATGTTTATTGTATTTTTAAGTTCTAAATATACCTTTGATTCTTTACATGTTCTATTTCTTTGTGAAAACTTCCATTTCTTTGTAAAAGATTCTTTTTTTCTTTTCTTTTCTTTTCAAATGTCTTTGTAATTTCTTATTGAGACATTTTTATCTTGGCTACTTTTAAATTTTTGTCAAAAAAAAATTCTAACATCTTTGCCGTCTTGTTGTTGGTATCTATTGATCATCTTTTCTAATTCAGTGTGAGAGATTTCTGGTCTTGGTATGATTACAAAGTAATTTTTTATTTTTGATTGAAACCTGAACACTTAGGGTATTATGCTATGAAACTCTGGGTCTTACATAAATCTTGTAGTTTAGTAGGCTTCCAACTGACTGTTTTATCAGGAGAAAGAGGAAGAGTGGCTCATTATTGCCAGGTGGGAATAGAAACCCAGGTTTCCTACCCAGTCTGTGTTGACATCTGAGGCAGGGAATGTCCTCTTTCACTACTTGGCCGGGTGTGAATTCTTACTCCCCAGTAGACCTCTACTGATAATTGCCTGGCTAGGAGGGGCAGGACTGCTTTTTTACTACTCCCCATATAGCTTCCACTGACACCTCGGGTCTGACATCCTTATTGCTGCTGGTTAGGAGTTAAAGTCTGGAGACCTCTAGGCCTCCTGTGATACCACCAGAGTGGTGAAAGTAGGAGAGCCTCATGACTACTGAGTGGAGCTGGAAGTCTAGGCATTCCACATGCTTTACATAGTAGCTAGGGGTGGGTGTGGGTGGGGAATGCTGTGAGGATGAAAGGCCTAGCTCCATATTTGGCCTTTTCTGACACCACCTTGGAGAGGAAGTAGAGTTGTTTTTGTCTTCTAAGGGTGATTTAGGGAGCTCTGGTAAAATAGTGCCTAAGGCACTTGATTGCTAACCAGAAGGCTGGCAGTTCAAACCCACCAGCCACTCCTTGGAAGGAAGATGGGGCAATCTACTTCCGTAGTGATACTGCCTCGGAAACCCAAGGAGGGGTCGCTATGAGTCGGTACGACTGGACGGCACATAACAACAACAACAAGAAGGATGATTCTCAATCAGAGTTTGCTGACAAGGGTAGTGGTAGGGCCACGGTGTTTGTGTGGTTTCGGCTAGATTAGTGCATTTATTGTGTAAAATATTTCTGTTTTGCTAAGTTTCAACTTTTCTCGTCCTTTGGCTAGAGAGGGTAAGAATTTGCTGGGTTTTTTTTTTGTCTGAAATACTGGCATTTCTCGGTTGTTCTCAGCAATAAGACTGGTTATTTGAGGCAAAAAGAAATCCCAAAGGAGTCACCATGATGTCTTTCCTTGAGTCTCAAGTTTCCTAGTCAGTTTACCTTCTTCTCCATTTTTTTCAGTCTAATGCTTATTTTATATGGATAGATAAATAGATAGATAAATGCCTAGAGTTGTTATATGAAAATAGAGGAATGCAAAAATACTCCATCTTGCCAGAAACAGAAATCCCAAATGATTTTTAAAAGTTAATATAACATCAAAGTTTAAATATGTCTTGTATTAAATTTTAATAATGGCTAATAATTCTTTTAAAGAAAACAGGATAATATAGTTAGTTATACTCTTTGGTTCTGTCTCTAAGTATCATTTAAATTCACTAAGACGTGCAGCCAGAATGGTCCTTGAAAGCAAGAATGGCCAGACTTCATCTCACCTACTTTGCTCATGTTGTCAGAAGGGACCGTTCCCTGGAGAAGGCTATCATGCTTGGTAAGGTAGAGGGTCAATGAAAAAGGGAAAGGCCCTTAACAAGATGGATTGACACAGTGACTGCAACGTTGGCCTCAGGTATAGCAAGGATTGTGAGGCTGGTGCAGTACCGGGCAGTGTTTTGTTCTGTTGTACGTAGGGTCACTATCAGTTGGAGTCGACTTGACAGCACCTAACAACAACAACAAAAACAACAACAACAAGATGATCATAGAATATTTGAGTTAAAAATATTTTGAATGACCACTCAGTCCTTTAAATCACACATCTAACAGGAAACTCTATAATTCTTAACACCTAGTCCAGTGTTATTTCTCTAATACTTCACTGACTTTCATAACTATAGTGTAGAAAATCACAAACAAAATTTTGTTAAGTGCCCAGATCTTGTTTAAAGTTAGACACATACTCTGAGGAAGAGTTATGGTTACACATTCAACCCCTTCATTCTCATATTCTTATTGAAATTTTTTCATTACCTTTCAAAAAAAAAAAAAAGTCCAGTGTTTTGGAAATACAAATGCTTTTACCTGTCTTTGGTTGGTCTCCTTTTAAAAATTACACTTACAGGTATATTAAAATCTCTACTATGCAGAAACCTTAGGAAATATATCACACTAGAAATATTAAGTGCTTGCATACCTAAGTGTACATGCAATCGATCACAAAATTTATAATCTTTGTTGGTTGTATTTTGGAATGCTATTTTCTATCTTTATATCACAAATCAAAATAGTTCAATAGACACTTAACTAGTACCATATTCCTACTTTCCACCTATACAATCCATTCTCTACAGAAGGATTGTGATCTTTTAAAACTGTGAATCAGATTATTTTATACCCCTGAACAAGACACATACTCCCACAATCCTTTAAACCTTACCGACCTGGACCTGACCTCCTTCTCTCTTCTCTTCTCACCCTCAGCCATTATTAGCGTGTCTCATCCATGCTTTTCTTCTCTCTGATCTTGGAACATATTTCGCTTGCTTTTATTTCTTGGCTTTTGCACAGGTTTTCACTGCTCATTCATGAATCAGACCAAATATTACTTCTTCTATCTTATCACTCTTTTTATTTTTCATAGCACATAGCAGAAATTAAGTTGTGTATTTATTTATCTGTTTCCTGTCTGTTTTCTTGATTAAAAGGTTAAGTTGCACGAGAGCAGAGAAATTGTCTACCATATTCACTCTAACTTCTCCTGTGCCAGATAGTGAATATGTACTGACTACAACTTTATTTCATTCATTTAATGAATTAATTATTTAAAACTTTTCTTGCTCATGGAATGGTATTACTCTAAATATTTGATACTCTACTCTCTCTTATATAGAGAGAGTATATAGAGAGAGTATATAGAGTTTATATAGAGAGTAGTTGTTGTTATGTGCAGTATCAAATATTTAGAATAATACCATTCCATGAGCAAGAAAAGTTATAAGGAGCTCCAGTGGCATAGTACCTAAGGCTTTTGACTGCTAACCAGAAGGCTGGCAGTTCAAACCCACCAGCCACTCCTTGAAAGGAAGGTTGGGCAATCTACTTCTGTAGTGATACTGCCTTGGAAACCCAAGGAGGGGTCGCTATGGGTTGGATCCGACTCCACATCAGTGGTTGCGTTGCATGTTACGTTTACTCTCTTATAATATGATCTCTTGTTTCAGGAGCTATTGAGGGTGTAAGAACTTTTGTCCCAATATTTTTGTACATTTTGAACTATTGTGTCTTTTATTGGTTTATTCTTTTTTTATTTCCACTACTTTTCCTTCTTTCAAATGAGCTTTCCTTGAGTAACTTGTACTCCTACCCTACTAGCTAATATATTGTTGTGTTAAATAAGGACAAGGCAGTTTAGTATGTAGTAAAGCTTTGTAAGAAGATTTTGAATGAAGGTGTAAGAAACTCTTGTATAAGGAAAATATATGAATTTTACTTAGTACACTTCGAGGCATCTGTGATTTTAGCAATGAAAACATGATAGCTTTGTAAATAACTTTTTACTGTAGTATAATATGTTTACAGAAAACAGTAAAGTTTATAAAGTTTACAGCTTGATAAGCTTTTACCATTTTACCAAGTTAGCACTTAACTTAGCCTCCTTCTTGCTAATCATTATAGTGTTTCAAAGATTAAAAACTGTTTTTATTTGTCACTATCATGTTTACCTGTTTTTAACTTTATAAAATTAGAATCATAAATATGTACTCTTTTTATTGCTTTCTTTTGCTCAAAATAACCTTTGTGAGATGCATCTGTATCATGACATATGGCAACAGGTCATTGTTATATTTCATGGTAACTTATAATAAAATGCATTTATCTTTTCTCTTTTTGACAGACATTTAGGTCTGTCTAGTTACTGGCTGTTATGAAGATCCTGATTTGTGTATTTTCATATTTTGAAAAAAATATTTCTGTAGGATTGGAATTGTATATATTCAGTTTTAATAGACCTAGCAAGATAGTTTTCCAAAATGGCTAATTAAGTAACACTTCCAACAGCAGTGTATGAGATTCTAGTTGCTCCACATAATTGGTAGCTCTTGATATTGTTGTTTTGTTGTTGTTGTTATGTCCCATTGAGTAGGACACGGCTCATAACGACCCCTCCCTGGGTTTCTGAGGCAGTATCACTACAGAAGTAGATTGCCCAACCTTCCTTCTGAGGAGTGGCTGGTGGGTTTGATCCGCCAGCCTTCTGGTTAGCAGTCAAGTACCTTAGGCACTAATTTTTCTTTTATGATGCTTATATAAATATATCACATTGTCATATTAATGTGCATCTCGTGATGAAATACAGCACCTTTTCATTTATTTATCGGTCTTTCTAATATTTTATTTTGTGAAGTGCCTGTTCAAGAAATTTTTCCACATTCTACTTGTCTTTTTATTATTGATTTGTAGAATAGATACACATACACACATATGCACATATGACTACACACAATAAAATATCATCATCATCATTATGGTGGATATAAATCTTTTGAGGTAATACATTGAATATGTTCTGTGTCATTCTCTGATGATTATTTGCATTATTTTTAAAAAGTATTTATTGTGATTTCAGTGAAGCTTTACAGAGCTAATCAGTTTTACATAACAATCCATACACATTTTGTTTCATGCTGTTCACTACAGTCCCTACAATATAATATCACTGATCCCACTATCTCCCTGTGTTTCCCATTTCAATTCCTCCTTCTTTCCTATTTCTTCTTGTCTTCTGAACTTTGTCCTTGGGCAAATGCTTTCCTTTTGTCTTTAAATTGTTGATTGTTTTAAGGATTGCATACTTTTCTAGTGTTATTGTTTACCTTATAGACCTGTCTATTGTTTGGCTAAAGTTTGATTCAGAGGGGTGAGTTCATTTCCAGGCTTGAAGGTTGACTGAGGGCTATAGTCTCAGGTGTTTGACCAGTCTCTATCTGGCCAGTGAGCCTGGTCTTCTTTATGATTTTGAGTTCTGTTCTACAGTTTTCTCCTGCTCTATCCAGGACCTTCTAATGTGATCCCTTTCAGAGCTGTTAGTAGTGGTAGCTGGGTGCCATCTAATACTCCTTGTCTTGGGGCCATGGAGGTTGAGGTTTGTGTGGTCCATTAGTCCTTTGGACTAATTACTTCAATGTGTCTTTGATTTTCTTCATTCCTCTTTGTTTTGGATGGCTAGAGACCAATAGTTGCACATTCAATGTCTTTTCACAAGCTTTTAAGACTACAAAGCTACTTAATAAAGTAGGATAAAGAACATAATGTCTTCTTGTATTATGTGGTGTACAGTGACCTTTATGTCCCCAAGATTATGGTCCTGAACCCCTAGGCTAAGAAGTGTGCCCCCTATATGCTTTGGTATATACTTGGATACATTTGCAGAATGTGTAAATATATGTGTAGAAATATCCACTGTCAAAGCTTTAAATTTCATTGATATGGTTCCATTTGCCTTTCCACATTTGTTTAGCTTGAGTAGCTATGTATCTGCTCATAGATTATTGCTAATACTGTTAAGGCAGGGTTGTGTGTGTAAGGATATTTACCTCTGTTGCTTTTAACTTTTGTGCTCTTCTCAGTGTCATCCTTTGCCTTGATCATTTTGTACTGACCTACTCCTTATTGTATATTGCCTTTCCTTTCAACCAAGTTAATGTGCCTACCATCTCATTAGAGATTTCCCCTCCCTTCCTTTCCTATCCTTGGCAACCATTAAGGAATATTTTTTCTGTGTGAAAACTTTTTATTGACTATTCTAGTGGTCTCACAAAATATTTTTCCTTTTATGATTGACTAATTTCATTCAGCATAATATCATCCAGGTTCATCTATTTAGTAAGTGTTTCAGAGATTCATAAATATTACTTAACTTTGTATAGTATTCTAGTGTATGCATATACCAGAGTTTGTTTATCCATTCATCTGCTGATGTGGATTTAGACTGTTTCTTTTTGTTATTGTGAATAGTGTTGCAATGAATATGGTTGTGCATATATCTCTTTACTCAGAACTCTTATTTCAGTAAGACATATATTTAGTAGTGGGATTGCTAGATCATGTGGTATCTAATGCAAAAGTTGGGAACAAAGAAGAATTACTGGTAGTTGGAAAAAATTGCCTTGGTGATAGAAATAACACTGGAAATAGCATAATAGAATTTTGCAAAACCAATGACTTATTCATTACAAATACCTTTTTCAACAATATAAGTGATGGCTATACACATGAACTTCACCAGATGCAATACACAGGAATCAGATTGACTACATCTGTGGCAAGAGGCAATGGAAAAGTTCACTATCTATGGCCAAAACAAGGCCAGGAGTTGATTGTGGAAAAAAAACCATGAACTGCTCATATGCTTATTCAAGTTGAAATTGAAGACCATTAAAACAAATCCATGAGAGAGAAAATATGACCTTGATAATATCCCTCCTGAGTTTAAATATCATTTAAAGAATAGATTTTATCCATTGTACACCGATAATCAAAACTAGAGGATTTGTGGAACAACATCAGGTATATCATCCATGAAGAAAGTGAGAGGTCATTAAAAAGACAAGAAAGGAAGAAAAGACCAAAATGGATGTGAAAAGAGACTCTGAAACTTGCCCTTGAGCAGAGAGTAGCTAAAGCAAATGGAAGAAATGACAAGATAAAAGAGCTGAACAAAAGACTTCAAAGAGCAGCTCAAAAAGACAAAGTCAATTAACATAATGAAATGTGCAAAGACCTGGATTAGAAAACCAAAAGAGAAGAATATGCTCAGTGTTTCTCAAGCAGAAAGAACTGAGAAAGAAATTTAAGCCTCAAGTTGCAATATTGAAAGATTCTATAGGCAAAATATTGAATGATGCAGGAAACATCAAAGGAAGATGGAAGGAATACATAGAGTCACTGTACCAAAAAGAATTGGTCAATGTTCATCCGTTTCAGGATATAGCATATGTTCAAGAACCAATTGTATTGAAGGAAGAAGTTAAAGTTTCACTGAAGAAATTGGCAAAGAACAAGACTCCAGGAATTGATGTAATACCCACTTAGATGTTTCAACAAATGGAAGCTCTGCTGGAGGCACCCACTTTTCTATGCCAAGAGATTTGGAAGATAGCTACCTGGCCAACTGACTGGAAGAGATCCATATTTGTACCCATTCCAAAGAAAGGTGATTCCACAGAATGTGGAAATTATTGAACAATATCATTAATATTACAAGCAAGTAAAATCTTACTGAAGATAATTCAAAAATGGTCACAGCAGTATATTGACAGAGAGCTTCCAGAAATACAAACTGGATTTGGAAGAAGATGTGGAACAAGGGATATCATTGCTGATGTCAGATGGATCTTATCTGAAAACAAAGAACACTAGAAAGAGGTTTACTTATGTTTTATTGATTTTGCAAAAGCATTCAATTGTGTGGGTCATAACAAATTGTGGATAACATTGAGAAGAACAGGAATTCCAGAACACTTGATTATACTCATGAGGAACCTGTCCATAGACCGGGAGGCTGTTCTTCAAACAGAACAAAGGGACACTGCATGTTTAAATTCAAGAAGGGAGTGTGTCAGGATGGTATCCTTTCACCATACTTATTCAATCTGTATGCTGAGAAAATAATCCAAGAAACTGGACTATATGAAGAATAAGGTGGCACCAAGATTAGGGGAAGAATCATTAACAACCTGTGATACACTGATGACACAACTTTGCTTGCTGAAAGTGAGGTTTACTTGATGCACTTACTGATGAAGATTAAAGACTATAGTCTGCAGTATGGATTACATCTCAATATAAAGAAAACAAAAATCCTCACAATTGGTCCAATAAACAGCTTCATGATGGAGAAAACATTGAAGTTGTCAAGCACTTCATATTACTTTGTTCTATAATCAACACCAGTGGAAGTAGCAGTCAAGACATCAGATCATGTATTATAGTGGGAAAATCTGCTGCATAAGACCTCTTTCAAGCAATGAAGAGCAAAGATGTCTCCTTGAAAACTAAGGTGTGCCTAACCCAAGCCATGGTGTTTTCAATCACCTCTTATGCATGTGACAGCTGGACAATGAATAAGGAAGACCAGAAAATAATTGAGGCTTTCGAGATGTGGTGCTGGAGAAGAATGTTGAAAGTACCATGGACTGCTGAAAGGACTAACAAATCTGTCCTGGAAGAAGTGCGGCTGGAATGCTTCTTGGAAGAGAGAATGGCCATACTTTGTCTGACCTACTTTCATTACCTTTTCAGAAGGAACCATTCCCTGGAGAAGGACATCATGCTTGGTAAAGTGGAGAGTCAAGGAAAGAGGGGAAAGCCCTTAATGAGATGGTTTGACACAATGGCTGCAACTATCACTTCAGGTATAACAAGGAGAGTAGGCTGGCACAAATCTGGGAAGTGTTTCTTTCTGCTGTGTACAGGGCCGCTAGGAATTGGAGATGACTCTACGGTGCCAAACAACAACAACAAATGCTATCTTTATTTCTACCTTTTTAAGAAAACATCATACTGTTTTCCACAGTGGTTGTACCATTATATGATTCCAACAGCAGTGTAAGTGGGTTCCAGTTTCTCTTTATCTTCACTAGCGTTTGTTTTTAAAAAGTTTTTATTAATGCTGTGGTGAGCTGATATCTCATTGTTTTGATTTGTATCTCTCTAATGGTTAATCATCATGAGCATTTCTTCATGTGTTTGGTGGCAGCCTGAATGTCTTTCTTTAAATTGGATTGTTTGTTTTTTTTTGTAGTTGAGATGTTGAAGTTTTATATACATTTTAATAATTAATCCTTTGTCTGATGTATTGTTGCCATTTTTCTTTTTTTTTTTTTTTTCTCTCAGTCTTTTCATTCTCTTTTTGCTCTTTTGGTGAAATCTTCTGATGCACCAAAATGTTTAATTTTAGGAGGTTCTAGCCAACTAGCTTGTCTTCTGCTGTTTCAGAGGTTTTAATTATGTTTGATAATGTATTTATACCTTGATTAAGGGCTCCTAAGTTTGACTCTATTTTTTTCTTTAATGACTTTTATAGTTTTCAATTTTTACATTTAGGCCTTTCATCCATTTTGAGTTTGTTTTCATATATGGTAGGAGATATGGATCTTGTTTCATTTTTCTGTAAATGGATATCTAGTTTTGCCAGCATCATTTATTAAAGAGATTATCTCTTCCATTTTAATAGATTTTGGCCTTCTGTCAAGGGTCAGCTCTCCAAAGATGTATTAATTTACTTCTGGTTTCTCAATGCTGTTCTATTGTTCTATGTGTCTGTCATTGTACCTGTGCCAGGCATTTTTGATTACTTGGTAGTGTAATAGGTTTTGAGATTGGGAAGAGTAGGCCAACTACTTTAGCATTCTTCTCTCATAGTGTTTTGCTTATCCATATTCACTTTCCTTTCCATATAAAAGGAGCTCTGGTGGCATAGTGCCTAAGGCATTTGACTGCTAACCAGAGGGCTGGCGGGTCAAACCCACCAGCCACTCCTAGGAAGAAAGGTTGGGCAATCTACTTCCATAGTGATACTGCCTCGGAAACCCAAGGAAGGGTCACTATGAGTCAGGTCCAACTCGATGGTGGTGAGGTTTTTTGTTTTTTTTTTTTGGTTCCATATAAAGTGATGATTACTTTTTTCATCTCTTTAGAGAATATGCAATCTAGATTATATTGTATTGTATGTGTAGATTGCTTTGGGCAGTATTGACATTCTCATAATGTTAAGTCTTCGTATCCATAAGCATGTCATATTCCTCCATTATGTAGGTCTCTTTTTATTTCTTGCTGTAGTATTTTGTCATTTTCTTAGTGTAGGCCTTTGTATCTCTGCTTAGAGTTATTCTTCAGTATTTCATCTTTTGGATGCCTATTGTAAATGATATTGTTTTTCTGATTTTCTTTTCATAGTTCTTTTTGTTAATGTAAAAGAATCTGACTGATTTTTCTGTCGATCTTGTATCCTATCATTTTGCTGAATCCTTCTACTAGTTCCAGTAATTTTCTTGCTGAATCTTTGGGATTTTCTACATATGGGATCATATAATCTTCAAATATAGTTTTATCTATCTAGCTATCTCTCTCTCTATCTATTTATTGGTTTCCTATTTGAATGCTTTTGATTTCCCTTTCTTGCCCTATTGCTCTGGCTAAGAATTCCAATACAATGTTGAATAGTAATGAAGATAGAGGGCACCTTCTCTGGTTCACATTCCTAGGAGAATGCTTTCTGTCTCTGTCCATCAAGACTAATGCTCACCTTTGGTTTTGTATAACTCTCTCACTGCCAGAGTTGAACCCAACTCATAAAGAGTCCTCCTTGTGTTTCCAAGGTGGTATCACTATGGACGTAGATTGCCCTATCTTCCTTTTGAGGAGTGGCTGGTGGGTTTGAACTGCCAGCCTTCTGGCTAGCAGTCAAATGCCTTAGGAACTATATGTATATCTGTCCTTAATTATTCTGAGAAATTTTCTGTCTATTTCTATTTTGTTAATGTTTTTATTAGTAATAGGTGTTGGATTTTGTCCAATTCCTTTTCTCTATTGATTAATATGACCATGTGTTTCTTTCCCTTTGTTTTATATATGTGGTGGATTACATTGGTTGTTTTTCTAATATTGAACCATCCTTGTATACCTGGTATCAGTCCTATTTAGTTGTTATGTATTATCTTTTTGATATGGTGTTGAATTCTATTGCCTATGATTTTGTTGAATAATTTTGCATTTGTGTCCATAGAAATATTCATCTATAATTTTCTTTCTTGGTGGTATCTTTGCCTGGCTTTAATATCAGGGTTATATTATTTTCATAGATTAGATATGGGAGTAGTGTTTGGTAGAATTCTGCAGTGAAGCCATCTGGATCAGGAAGTTTTCTATGAAGAGTTCAATTTCTTCTCTTGCTGGGGGTCTATTCAAATTTTCTGCCTCAGTTTGTGTTAGTTTAAGTAGATAGTATGTTTGTGATAGTTGAAGATCTGTCAACTTGGCTGGACTTCACTTGTGAGTGATGGTTCTCATGATGGATCACATGACTGCGTCCTAAGCGGCCGGTCAGTCTAGGGGGAGTTTCCCCAGGGGTGTGGCCTACCTGTAACACTATCCCAGGAACAAACTGGAAAAAACAGCATTCCAGATATATGCTTCCTGGAGCGAGTAGCTCGCTGCGCGCCCCGGAGGAG
>NW_006921653.1:10969884-10988323 GCF_000298275.1 Orycteropus afer afer
GAGACGAACTTTTCAGATTGAATTTGCCGGCTTCTACACGTTTGTGAGCCATTTATCTAAGATAAATCTCTCTCTCTTTCTCTCTCTATAAATATATATATATATATATATATATACTTTGCTGGTTTTTGTGTTTCTCTAGAGAACCCAATCCAACACAATGTTTCTAGAAATTTGTTCATTTCTTCTAGCTTTTCAAATTTGTTGTAGTACAGTTCTTCATGTTGTTGCTGTTGTTGTTATGTGCCTTTGAGTCAGACCTGACTCATAGCAATCCCTCAGATTTCTGAGGCAGTATCACTATGGATGTAGATTGTCCAACCTTCTTTCTGTCAGTTCTTCATAGTGTTCTGTTATTATTCTTTTTATTTCAGTTGGTTCTGTTATGACATTGCCCATTTCATTTCTTATATTTTTTTTTACATCTTCTCATTAATTTCCTTTGTCAGATTCATCAGTGATTTGTTGATTTTATTAATCCATTCAAAGAACCAACTTCTAATCTTGATAATTTTTTCTATTGTTTTTCTGTTTCATTTATTTCTGCTATGATATTTATTTATTTATTTATTCTGACTGCAGGCTTTTTTTTGGCTCTTTTTTCTAATTCTTAGAAATTTTGTGTAAAGGTGTTGATTTTGATTCTTTCTTTTTTTAAAATCTGTACATTTATTGTTATAAATTTCCCTCTGAATACTGCTCTTGATTTGTCCCCAAAATTTTGATATTCTTATTTGATTCAATTAATTTTTTAATTTCATTTTTTATTTCTTCTATCACCCAGTAGATTTTAAGCTGGATGTTATTCAGTTTCCTTGTATTTTATGCTGTTGTAGTGAGTGAAATCAGAAAAGCAATTCAACAAAAAATTCTGAAACATTCCTCTCAAAAATATCTAGATCTATTTAATTTCTTTGTCTTCCTTTAACTTATGTTATTTCCCCAGATGCTCACCCTTATTTGATATCATAGCAATATAAAAAAATTATATATCAAACTCCTAAATCACATTACTGCCTTTGACAGAGAAAAACCCAAGATTGGTTATTGTGTGCTAACTAGTGAATACAATCATTTCTACCTCTTATTTTCAATCCTCTATTGTTATCAATTATCGATCACAAGCAATGAGAGATGTTTACTGAAATGTGTGAGGCTTCAGAATATAACTGAAGATAAATGCTAAATTATATATAATGGAATCTGCCTGCATAGAAAAATGACATTGTAGATTATGTTTTCAACTATTCTACACACTTACCATTAACAGAAAACAACAGAGTAGCTATGGAGTAAAACCTGCCCATGCCAATTTTGTTATTTCATGTGCTACTCTCAAAGTAATGGCTCTGGAAGAAATCCAAATGGAAATTCAATTCAATAGCACTCTGTATTCTAAAGTATTTGTGATGGAACCAAAAGTATAATAAATGTGACTTGCGGGCACAATGTTCTAAGAAGAAAAAAATGACACATCTCATACAAAAGATGGGCTGATTATAACTAGTGGGGGGGGGCAAATTATAGTATGCTCAGAGATATTCTGATAAATAAGAAAACAAAGCATTCTAAGTACATAAAATACCACAATCCATGCACTCAACACCTAAAGTTTCACTATTTGATTTAAATTAAGCTATTTTTTTAACAGTACTTTTACATTAAGTTTTACTACCACTAATATGCCAGCCACTTCTTTATCTCCTTTTCTTAAGGGATTTTTTTATCTTTATTTTCTTTCTTTTCCTTTTTGAAGACTGAATTAAACTATTATTGGCACCAAAAAACACATTTGTACACAGAGGTAGGAAAGTTTCTTAAGAAATGGACATTTTCCCCTGTGTTAATTACTAATTCTTCATTTCTGTTACTTTAAGTATGAAACAAAAATTCTAACCATTTCAGTTATTTACTTGATCATGAGACTAGCACATAGGTGGTAACTTTAGTGTAATTTTTACATAGATATTGATTGACTAGACAAATGTTAGTTGGAAATATTTGTGTGTATGCACAAACGTAGAGTGTAGCACTCAAGCATTTCCCACTGCATCACTCTGAAGTTTTGTCCCTAAGGGAAAAATTCAGTCCAGATATGGATCATAGAAATGGGAATATGGTGAGCTGAATTAGTTTCCTTGCATTCAAGTTTCACCATAAAACTCACAACAGTGTTCTTTCCTAACATAACACGATATTGAATGGGTTAAACTTACTAGAGTACAATCAAGGTCCAGCTTTTCCTCTCCCTACCTCAATGTCTTCCAATTTACTTCCTGATTTCCTTTCCTTGGACCTTTTATGGAAACTCAAACATATATCATGCATTCCAATCACTTTCAGATGTTAAAAGGGTCTTATTTTCAGATATTAATAAGTCTAGTCCATTCTAAATCAAAACATTATTTTGGTAAAACAACATCCCAATATAGTCAAACTCACGGCCAGGTAACTAACAAGGAAAAGGACATAATCAATTTTTTTTCTACCTGCATTTGCAGGAGTTTAAGGCTGTTGTGCTCTGGTGGCATAGTACCTAAGGCATTGGACTGCTAACCAGAAGGCTGGTGGTTCAAACCCACCAGCCACTCCTCAGAAAGAAGGTTGGGCAGTCTACTTCTGTAGTGATACTGCCTCAGAAACCCAAGGAGGGGTTGCTATGAATTGGATCCAGCTCGACGGCAGTGAGTATATTTATTTATTTTTTTAAGGTTGTGGTGCAGTGAATTACTTAATATGGTCCTTCTACCCATAGTTCTACATTTCAAAATGTATTATAAATCTTAGCTTCTATGCCTATGGTTATGGTCCCATTTTGGAGTGAGTTGTCTATTATGTTAATGAGGCATAAATCACTTCACTGCTAACCAGAAGGCTGGTAGTTCAAACCTACCAGCCACTCCTCGGAAGGAAGATGGGGAAATCTACTTCTGTACTGATACTGCCTCGGAAACCCAAGGAGGGGTCACTATGAGTCAGGTCCGACTAGATGGCACATAACAACAACAACAACATATCTATGGTTATGGCCCCATTTTGGAGTGAGTTGTCTATTATGCTAATGAGGGAGGATTAGGGTGGAATGTGGCTTGAGTCACTGCTTAACTGAAAGGTGTGACTCAAGTCACCACCATTAGTTTTCTGGAATATTTGGTCTATGTACAATATGTATGAGGGCCCAGGTGAAGTTCTCTTTCTTACATCTGGTTTGGTATCATCTGATTTCTGGTCCTTGAAATTTGAGACAGCAGCCTGTCCTCTGACCCGATTTGCCAACTTCTACCACTTTGTGAGACAGCACAAATCCTTTGGTTTATTGACCTCTGAAACCACATGAGTGACGAGAATCCTCCAGACTGATGCTTGATCCATGGATTTGCATCTTGCCCACCTCCAAAACTACATGAGCTATTTCCTTGGATGTTCATGAGTTCTATTAGATATAACAGCAAATTGCAGAACCCTAACGTGGAAGGCAGAATACTGAGGGGAAGTGGAGTAGTTGATGTTAGTGATGATGGAGTGGTATGCTGTTGTTGTTATGTGCCATCAAGTCGGCCCCAACTCATAGCAACCCCTCCTTGGATTTCCGAGGTGGTATCACTACGGAAGTAGATTGCCCAACCTTCCTTCCAAGGAGTGGCTGGTGGGTTTGAACCACCAGCCTTCTGGTTAGCAGTCAAATACCTTAGGCACTATGCTACCAGAGCTCCTATGGAGTTGTATAGCAGTTTGGAAAAAGTTAGACATCTTTAGCTTCTACCCTATAGAGACTGGCTTTGTGCTCATCCTTCCAAAATAAATTATTCAAGCAAAAGCTAATACAACAGTAGAGAGAAGCACCTTCAAGAAAAAAAATTCAAATTATGAATAAAAAAATTTAATCCATGACATCCCAAGAGACATGAACAAGAGAGGGGTACTAGAGCTTCATTAGCTTCATGGTAAATCCATCCCTGCCTTAAACTTTCAGTTTCTTCTTCCTTGCCATCTTCTTGATTCTTCCAAGAACTAAAGCAAAATTAAAAAAGGTTTAGAAGAGAAGAGATAAAAGATTGCTAGGTGGAGATATTGACAATTTGTTCTGGGCTAGCATTGCCCCATCATAAAAAGCATCCAAACACTTGAACCTCTTGTCTCTGTGCACCTCATTATGACCTCCAATACTGTATATTCTCTGGTGAGGATGAAGCATCCTTGATCTGACCTTTTGGATTTTGTTCTCAGCTGGTACTTTTGGCAGCATATCACACAATACCCTCATCAAGGCAAGTAGCCTTATTTATGTGAAGTAGGGTACATTCTAGATGACTTGAACTTGGCTATCTTCCACAGCATCTTTTTGCCTCAAAGAAACACCCCTTGTTTGTCAAATTTTAGAATTTCTGTTTGATTTTGCTGTGACCTTTGTTTCTTCTCTTTACCTACCCATATAAAGATGCTTCAGGCATCCTCACAGCTTCAAAACTTTTCATCATGAAAGTTGGGCTCCAGTAGTCTGCTGGCCACAAGTGAAACTTTTCTCCAACTTTGGAACACTTTATAACTTTGTATCAGCATGAAGCTGATCTATGGGTTTCTGCTTCCCAGGAACATACAACCAGGCAATAAGGAGACAATTTTTCCTTCTTGTCACCAACCTCTCCCAATGTCTCCAAAGAATTTTTAGAGCCTTCTAATTTGTTTTAGAAGTGGGAGAAAGTGTTGACAGCTCTCTTCACTCTTACAAATTTCCTCACTTCAAGAATTCTTCCCCCTAATAAATATACAATTACGCTTAATATTGGTTGCAGGTAGGAAATGGTTGTTGCACAAGTTTGGCTTCCTTTTAACTAGTCCTGCCATAGCACTTCTCTGGTGTGTAGGAAACATAATGTCTTAGTCTCATAGGGTGTCATAACAAAATACCATAAACTAGATGGCTTTAAAGAACAAAAATATATTGCCTCACTGTTCTGGAGTCTAGATGTCCAAGTCAGGATATCAGTCATGTTAATTCCTTCTTAGTACTCTGCAAGAAAAACCATTCCATTCTCGTGGATTCTGGTGATTCCTGGGAATCCTTTGCATTCCTTGGCTTACAGATGCATCTTCCTCCTTTGTCTTATGCCTATCCTTCCTCTGCCTGTATCTGTCTCTGTGTCTGTTCTCCTCTTTTATAAGACGGTACTCAGATGAGAGTATGACCTACCCTGTTTCACTATGAACTCAACTGACAACATCTTCAAAGATACTATTTCCAGACAAAATCACTGTTGTGGATAGAATTGCATCCCCTCAAACTATGTGTTGTGAATCCTAACCCCTATACTTATAGTCTACTACTTGTCTGTAAGTTTGTCATATTGTGGTGCCTTGCCTATTGCTATGAGGCTGGAAACTATACCACTAGTAATTCAAAGACCAACAGGTTCACCCATGGTAGTAGGTAGGTTTCAGGAGAGTTTCCAGACTAAGACAGACTAGGAAGAAAGACCTGGCAATCTACTTCTAAGAATAATGACCTGTGTAAAGTTTATAAACAGTGATGGACCATTGTCTGATGGAGTGCTGGAAGATGAGCCACTGAGATTGGAAGTCATTCAACATTTGACTGGGAAAGAGCTGTCTCTTCAAAAGATGTAGATTGAGTAAATCTTTCTACACCTTCATTTGCTGATGTGACAGGCTCAAAAGAGAAGAAACAACTGCAAACACCCATTGATAACAGAAATGTAGAATATATGAGGTATGAATCTAGGAGAGTTGGAAGTTGTCAAAAATGAAATAGAACACTTGAAGATACATATCATAGATATTCATGAGCTGAAATGGACTGGTATTGGCCAATTTGAATCTGGCAAACATATGGTTTACTATGCTGGGGAAGATAAATTGAAGAGTAACATCTAACATTCATTGTCAAGAAGAATATTTCAATAGCTACCCTTATATAAAGCACTGTCAGTGATAGGATAGCATCCATATGCCTATGAGAATAGCAAGTTAATATGACCACTATTCAAATTCACTCATCAACCACTCATACCAAAGATGAGGAAATTGAAGATGTTCTTAACAACTTCTGTAGTCTGAAATTGATCAAGCATGAAATCAAGATACATTGATAATTACTGATGATCGGAAGGTGAGAGTTGGAAACAAAGAAGCATCAAAATGAAATATGACCTTGATTGTAGAAATGATGCTAGAAATTGTGTGATTGAATTTTGTAAGACCAAGGACTTATTTCAATGGAAATATCTTTCTTCAACAACATAAATGGTGATTATGTACATCAACGTTGTTGGATGGAATACACAGGAATCAAATTAACTACCTCTGTGCAAAGAGATGATGGAGAAACTCAATATCATCATGAGGCTGACCATGGAACAGATCACTAACTTCTCATATGCAAGTTCGAGTTGAAACTGAAGAAAATTAAAACCAGTCCACAAGAGCCAAAGTATGAACTTGAGTATATCCCACCTGGATTTAGAGACCATCTCAAAAATAGATTTGACACATTGAGTTCTAATGATTGAAGAACAGATGAGTTGTCACATGACATCAAGGACATCATACACAAGGAAAGCAAAAGGTCATTAAAAAGACAGCAAAGAAAGAAATTATGAAAGTGGATGTCAGAAGAGACTGAAACTTGCTTTTGAATGCAGAATGCTATAGTGCCTAAGGCATTTGATTGCTAACCAGAAGACTGGTTTCAAACCCACCAGCCACTCCTCAGAAGGAACATTGGGCAATCTACTTCTGTAGAGATACAGCCTTGGAAACTCAAGGAGGGGTCACTATGAGTCGGGACCAACTCAATGGCAGTGAGTTTGGTTTTTTTTTGGTAAAGTGAATGGAAGAAATGATTAAGTCAAAAAATATTTTAAAGGACAACTTGAGATGACAAAGTAAAATATTTTAATAAAGTGTGCAAAGACTCAGAGTTAGGAAGCCAAAATGAAAGAACACACTTAGGATTTCTCAAGCTGAAAGAATTGAAGAAAAATGGTAATAATACTCGATTTGCAATGCTCAGAGATGATGTGATGCTTTCAAACAGAAATCTCATAATTTTCCTTTGCTCCTCAAATCTTATAATAATCTCCCATATTATTCAGAGTAAAATCTATTTCCCTTACTTTTATTTTCTCCAAAGTACTTTATAATCATTTCCCACCCTAACTGCTCATTATTTCATTTCATCTCCTGTGATGACTCTTTTGTCTTTCATCTTCAACAACCCTAGCACAGGGTCTTAGCGCTTGCTCTCCCATCAGTCTGTAATACTTTTCACCCAGATATCCCATGGCCTTTCTCTCACTTTTGTTAGTTTCTTACTTTCTCATCTATCACCTTCCCTGGCCACTGTATCTATAATTATACCGCTCCTCAATTTTTATCCCCCTTTTCCAAATTTGCTTTCTTTTTTATTTCTTATATTAAAATATACCATATGTACTAATTTCCTTTCTTGATTATCTGCTTTTCTCCAAAAGGATATATATCACATGAGCACTGCAAGTTTTGTGTTATATTCACTGCTGCATCCCCAGCATTTAACACAGTACCTGAGACAAAGTAGGTGCTCAATGAATATTTGTTGAATGAATGAGTAAATGAGCACCAATATGAATGCTACAGTGATAAAACACTGGGCTATACCAAAATATGTAAAACATAGCCTTTATAATCAAGTAATTTAAAGGACATTTGAAAGAGTAGATTCAAGAAGTCATGGAGGATATAATGGACAGGATTTAATGTTTAATTTGATGTTTATTATAAAAGTGCTCCTTTTATATATGTAAATAACATTTCTGCCCAACTCTATGCTTAAACGAACATTTTCTTTCACTTTCACTCAATCCTGTGTTCTTATGGATTGTAGGGTGTGAAAATACATTCAGAGGCAGAAAATCAAAGAGTTATTTCTTTGTCATAGTGCTAAGAATTCATATGAAGTGAAAAGTTACTTCTAGCTCAAGAGTTCCCAAAATACATTAATTGTTTAAGTGCAGGAAGTCAGAACCCCTGATTTAGACTAATTTGTACAACAGAAGCCTATAACCACCAGAGTGAAACAATGATCTGGCATATGTAGGAATCCAGTTATCCTTATTGCTTCAATTCCACTAGGGAATGATAAGAGAAAAAAAAATATGTATTTTTTAACAAGAAATATTTCATGCTTGTAAGGGGATGATGAGTAACTCTTTTGATGAGAATAAAACTTCCAAAATTGTCTCTCAAATTAGACGAAGAGACGTGCATGGTAGAAAGCAAAGCAGGACAAACAAACAAACAAAGGTGATAAAAATATGTTTAGAATAAGCAAGCAGCAAACAAAGACAGAAAGGGTTATGTTGGGGACACAGCAACATAATTGGATTCCTCTGCCAACCAGGGTAATTAAAACGGAGACACTCGGTACCTTAGTTGCTCTACAATCCCATAATATGTTTGAGATTAACAACCCTTGAATCTTGGTTTTACTGCTATATTATTTGAATATACAATATGTACCCCCTGTCATTTTCAGAACACACAAATACAGGTTTCTGCAGGGTCGTGAGGATTTAGAAGCAGCCTCTCCAATCACATTTCCTTTGCTGCCACCCATTTTGAGCAAATTTGAACAGAATACAAAACAAAACAAAGCAAGCTTTCCAGGGCTTTAAAGCTCTGCTTGCCTGTTTGAGTTAAAAACAGAGATGCTACTCTAGAACTTTGCATAGCCATTTTTCTGTTGCACCAGTATTCTTTTTTTTTTTTTTTTTGTTATAGCTCTCATCAGTGCCTTTTAAAAATGAAAAGCATATAAAACACATTGTTGGGTTGAGCTGCCTGGAGAGAGTTCGGTTATCTGTGAGGGGACCATATTATCTTCATTGATTCATTGATGTGCCCCAACCCCCTGTATGCTTGGAACCCCACGGTGTCTCCAATCTATGCCTATGTTCAGCTTCAGAGGGGGGATTAGGACATGAATCCGCATACTGCTATGTGTCTTTGCCTGTCTGAGGCCTGCAGGTAATCCACAGCTGGCTGACCATGCCAGCTAGCCTGTGCACAGGAGATTGCATGTAGAAAGAGCTCCTCTGTTGCTGAAAGTCTTTCTGAGTCTGTAGATGATAATTTCAACTGATTTCCTGCTTGTAAAGTGATAGAGTTTCTCCAGGCTCTGGTGGAGATGCTTGTTAAGTGATCAATACAAGTATTACACAGGGAATAGTAAGTACACACCAATAATTGATATTGTCACTTATCCCTAAAGATGTTCTTGGTCCCTTTATATTTTTCTTGACTGATCCTTTAACTCCTCTAAGATATGTTGATGGAGTTAATATAAAGACTGAGCTTTATAGCCCATTTCTACTAGTAAAAGGGGTAAGGGAGGACATACAGAAAACATGTCTCCTTCTATATGGGAGACCTCTGCTCAAATGCTGCCAATGCACATCAAGTGCATCCATCACTCACCTGTCAGTGGGGGCCTGTGTGTTGCTATGATGCTTAATAGATTTCAGTACAAGTTCCAAACTAAGACAGAGTAGGAAGAAAGGCCTGGAGATCTATTTCTGAAAAATAAGCCAATAAAAACTATGGATCACAATGGTCCAATACTACTGTGCATAGGGTCATCATGATTTTGGCAAAACTCATTGGGAGCTAACAACAAATGCCGAAGGAAAATGCCAATGGTACTTGATGTGTTACCCATTGTAGAGAGTCAAGAAATTGTTTTTTTCTGGATGAGGAGGTTGTTTCTAATGAGTCTGCTCATGGTGAAGGAAATTAAAAGTAGCCTGGATAAAAGGAAGTTTTAAGGATTCAAAGAGAAACAGAAGGAAAACTTTACATTATTCTACTTCTAGTTTATCCTTGGACCAAGATCTTTTACAAAACAGAATCCTCTCTACCAAAACGTAACATTCATTCTTATTGACATGATGTGAAATAGAGCCCAGCTCTCAGCTCACCTCTCTGGACAGCTAGTGAGGATGAGAAGCAGGGAAAACCAGAGACGGTTCTTATCCCTGTGCAAACATCTTTCTTTGCAGGGTCTAGGCTAACAACTGAAAACTCACACTTTAAAAAATGATTGAGGGACAGTCCAAGATGGTGGCTTCGTCACACACACCATGCCATCCTCTTATATCAAAGAACTGAGAAACCAAGTGAAATAGATACCTATAACAATCTGTGAACCCAGACAGCAAACAGAAGGATGAAGAATTAGATTCAACACTGAAAAGAAAGAGAAATTGAATGAAAACAACAAATGAGGAGAGTTAAGGACTGTAGGTGCCTTGCCACCCAGCCTGATGCAGCATGGCTATCTTGAGACAAAGGGAGCAGCGTTCCTGGGTGAGGAGTACAAGAAGACAAGTTCACGGTATTCCCACTAGGAGACAAAGAAACTGCAGACAAACCTAGAGCAAAGCAAGTTGAGCAGAACACTAACTAGGTCTAAGGAGGGAAAATGTAAGAAGGCCAGCAAGAGCTCTAGGGATAAAGGTGACTATACAGCAGGGAGGAAGCCAAAAAACATCAGTGATACCTGCTCATTTAGGTGGAATGGATGATACTTATAGTGGTGACTAGATATGTACCATCTGATCAGATTTTGGACTGCCTCCCTATCACATTTGTTTGGGCCAGGTCTTGATCACTGTCTGAACTATGTGGGGAGTGCCCTGTTACCCATGCCAGAGACTGAGAAAACTTCCTGCCAACTCTTCTTTGACTTCCTCCCAGTGGCCAACAGTGTGCCTGTTTCCCACCATCCCTGATCTGACGATCCTCAGCATGGACTTCTATGCTATCCGACTTGTGACTGAGAGTTTATGATTGCTCTTCCCACCTCTGTGCCATCCTGCCCACCTGATGATTGGTGGCATGGGCTCTCGCTCCCCAGATTGATGACCAGAGGCATGAGATATGTCCCTTTCCTACATCCTCTGCCCCACTTGCCCAGCAACTGCTAGTGTGAGTTCCTGTGTCATTGATCCAGTGACCAGTGACTCAAGCACCCTCATCCTGATGACCTGGCACACATAGCACCCAACCAGTGACCAGCTAGAATGCTTCCTTCTCTGGTGACCAGACAGACAGACACATCACCTCATAAGGAATGCTATTCACATCCTGACAAGTGCCATCTGCAGGCAATCCTAGTGTCTTCATCCAATGTCACCCAGGTGCAATGTCACATATTCCATACCCAAACAGTTTCAACTGGCCATATGCACTGGCAATGAAATCTCTTGATACTGTATCACCTACTGAGATACCAATTTGTGCATGCATAGAAGGTCTGCCTCATCCATTTTGGTAAGACTCTCTCACAGCAAATATGCAGGTACCCTATCCTGTTCTCTATAATATACTAACTTCTACACCACCCAGAAGGACCCCACATCCCACAAGGACTGTCGATGGACCATTTCAAGCCAACACTTGTCTCCCAAGATCAGGGAAAGAACCTGTTCTCCCATCCCCACTCAATCCAGTAAAACAAGACATAGGAGCCTAACCACATTGGACTAACACATAAGTGTGACCCACCATACCCCTTTGTGAGAAGAAATCATGCCTAGCCAACTGACATCATTAAAGTCACACATAGACCAGAACCGCAAAACAATAAAATTAATATAAAGGAAGAAATACATCATAAAGAAAAAGAGAAGAAACAAAACTCCAGGTATGTCAATACAAAATAAAACAAACAAACAAACAAACAAAAAATCAGCACAATAAATATATAAATAAATAAACATCTCAATGCCTTGGACATAGCAGACAATAATAAATCCTATGAAGAAACAGGGGAAGAAATAACAAGTGAGCAAAATAAAGTGGTGGAGAAACTTCCTGAGGAAGAAATAGTAATAGAAGTACTTGATAAGAAATCCAAAAAGTTATATATAAATTCCTCAAAGAGATTAAAGAAAACTTAGAAAACACCCTAGAATAATTCAGGAAAATAATACAAGAACAAATTGACAAAATCAGGCAATTAGAAATCATACAAAATAACAACTAGAAATCCAGAAGATTAACAATAAAATGTCATAAATAGACAACTCAATGGAAGAACTCAGAAGTAAATTGAATCAATGGAAGAAGAAATCAGCAAATAAAATAAAAATTTCTTGATATGAATGTGAGGAACAATCAGAAAAAAGAATGAAAAATGAAGGAAATCTAAGGGTTATGTGGGCACAATCAAGATGAAAAATTTACATGTAAGAGGAATTCTAGAAGAGAAGAAGAATAAAAGTACAGAGAGAATTTTTTGAAGATTTCTTGGCAGAAAACTTCCTAATATCAAGAAAGACAAGAAGTTTTCCAGCCAAGAAGCTCAACAAACCCTACACAGAAAAAACCCCAAAAGTAAGTCACTGAGGCATATCAAAATCATACTTTCCAAAAGTCAGAGACAGAATTCTGAGAGCAGCTCATTAAAGATGAAAGATCACCTATAAAGGGGCACCAATAAGACTAAACACTGATTTATTGGCAGAAAACATTCAGGCCAGAAGGCAATGGGATGACATATATAAAGCCCTGAAAGAGAATTCCCAACCAAGAATCATATATGCAGAGAAATGGTCTTTCAAATACAATGGCAAAACTAAGATATTTCCAGATAAACAGAAATTAAGGGAATTTGTTAAAAAAAAATCTTTAAAGAAATATCAAAGAAAGTCTTTTAGGCAGAAAACCTATAACATCAACAGCAATCTGAGATTAAGATACATGACACCATCACTCAGATATCAACCCAGATAAAGAATATCAAAAGTAAAATAAAATTACAAAATTTAAAACAGAGAACTACAGATATCAACTGGTAAATAATGACATTTTCAAAACTAAAAGGGGGAATAAATGATTTAGTTATAGAACTTCAATATGGAGAGGAAGTAAAGGCATTATCCACATGCAACAGATTGGTTTAAACTTCAGGAGATAAAGGTCAATTTTAGAGTAACCATAAAGAAAACTGATATATCTAGTCATGCAAATAAAAAGGCCCCATAAACACAAAATCAACAATAACAAAAGATATAAAAAGCAAATCCATAAACAAAAAAGAACCGAGCATGGAAAATTAAGAACAAAGAAACCATTAAGATCACAAATATACAAAAAAATAATACAATGCATCTTCTCTGATCGTGACACTATAAAATAAGAAATCAATAACAGAAAGAACAAGGAAAATAATATACATGAAAAATCATAATACATTATTTCAAAAGTATTGAGCTATAAAATAAATTAAAAGTTAAATTAAAATATTCTTAGAAATGAGAATGAAAACACAATATACAAATGCCTATTGGACACAATAAAAGCAATGCTCAGAGGAGGATTTATAATAATGAACACACACCATCAAAAAAGAAGGACCAAAATCAGTAGCTTAATCCCACAACTTGAACAGGAGCTCTGGTAGCATAGTGCCTAAGGCATTTGACTGCTAACCAGAGGCTGGAGGTTCAAACCCACCAGCCACTCCTCAGAAGGAAGGTTGGGCAATCTACTTCTGCAGTGCTACTGCCACAGAAACCCAAGGAGGGGTCACTATGTGTCAGATCCAACTCAATGGCAGTGCACTTGGTTTTTTTGATTTTACAACTTGAACAAATAGAAAAAGGAACAGCAAAAGAAGTCCACAGTCACCAGATGAAAAGAAATAATAAAGATCAGAGCGAAATAAATGAAATAGAAAACAGAAAAATAACAGAAATTATCAACAAGATTAGAAGTTAGATCGATAAAATTAACAAATCAATGGCAAAATTGACCAAAGTTTAAAACACAAATTAACAAAATAAGAAACGAGATGGATGACATTACAACAGAACCAACTGAGAAAAATGGACTATAACAGAATAGTTTGAAGCATTGTACTCCAAAAAGTTTGAAAACCTAGAAAAAATGGGCAAATTTCTAGAATCACACTACCTACCTACACTACCATAGACTGAAGTAGAAAATTTGTACAGATCCATAACAAAAGAAGAAATTGAAGATGTCATAAAAAAGAAAAAACCTCTTCCCCCAAAAAAGGCCCTGACCCAGACAGCTTCACTGAAGAATCCTACCAAACACTCAGAGAAGAGTTATTATCAACTTTACTCAGACTACTACAGAACATAGAAAAGTAAAGAGTATTCCCTAATACATTCTAAGAAGTCAGCATGACCCTGATACTAAAGTCAGACAAGGACACCAGGAAAAGAGAAAATTATAGGTCAATATCCCTCATGAATGTAGAGGCAACACTTCTTAGCAAAATTTTAGCCAAAATAATTCAGCAGCATAAAAAAAATAATAGTATATCATGATCAAGTTGGATTCATACCAGGATGCATGGATGTTTTAACATTAGACAACCAATCAATGTAACTCACCACATAAATAAAACAAAGAAAAGAATCACATGATCATATCAATCGATGCAGAAAAGGCATTTGATATCTAACACATTTTCCTGCCAAAAACTCTCAGCAAAATAGTAAGAAAAGGGAAATGCCTCAACATAATTAAGGGCCAATATGTTAAATCAGAAGCCAAAATCATTCTCAGCAGAGAAAAATTAAGAGCATTCCACTTGAGAATAGGAACAAGACAAGGATGCCCTTTAAAGCTACTTTTAGTCAATACTGTATTGGTAATCCTAGCTAGACCAATAAGGCAAAAAAGGGAAACTGGTAGCGCAGTGCCCAAGTCACTTGACTGCTAACTAGAAGGCTGGTGGTTCAAATCCACCAGCCACTCCTTGGAAGGCAGATGGGGCAATTTTCTTTCATAGTGATACTGCCTCGGAAACCCAAGGAGGGGTCGCTATGAGTTGGGTCTGACTCGACAGCACATAACAACAACAACAAGGGCATCCAAATTGGGAAAAAAAGTAAAACTATCCTTATTTGCAGATGACATGATTCTATACAGAAATTCCTAGAGACTCCACAAGAAAATTACTGGGACTGAAAGGATGGGTTGATTTCCTCTACACTAATAAGGAGGATCCTGAAAAGTAAATCAAGAAAACAATACTATTTACAAGAGCCCCCAAATGAATAAAATACCTATGAATAAACCTAATCAGGGGCCTAAGATTTATACAAGGAAGACTATAAAACACTACTGTCAGAAATTAAAAGAGTTCTTCATAAATGGAAAAACATTCCATGCTCATGGATTGTAAGACTTAACATTCTGAAAATGTCAATATTAACAAAGCAACCTACAGATATGTTGTTGTTGTTGTTATGTGCCATCGAGTCAGACCTGACTCATAGCGACCTCTCCTTGGGTTTCTAAGGCAGCATCACTACGGAAGTAGATTGCCCCATCTTCCTTCCAAGGAGTGTCTGGTGCGTTTGAACCACCAGCCTTCTGGTTAGCAGTCAAGTGCCTTAGCCACTATGCTACCAGGGCTCACAGATATAATACAATCTAAATCCAAATCCCAACAAGGTTCTTTAATGAAATGAGAAAACTAATCTCCAAGTTTATATGGAAAGGAAGGAGGCCCAAATGGCTAAAGTAATACTGAAGAAGAACAGGGGAGGAGACCTCACACTTCCTGATCTCAGAACTTACTATGCAGTCATTATAAGCAAAACAGGTTCACTGACAGACATATAGACCAATGGACTAGAACTAAGAACCCAGAAGTAAATCCATACATTTGCAGGCAGCTGATCTTTGATAAAGTATCAAATTTCATTCAATTGAAAATAAATAGTCTCTTTAACAAATGATGCTGGCAAAACTGTATATCCATATGCAGAAAAAATTAATCAGGATACATACCTCCCACCATGCACAAAAACTGACTCAAATGGATCCAAGACATTAATTTTAAGGCTAAAACTATAAAGTCTCTGGAAAATAATGTAAGGTAAAAAATTAGGAGACCTAATTTCCAGCAAAAATATCCTATCAAGCAAAACCATAAATACACAAAAGACAGAAGATAAATTAGATAACTGAGGCCTCATAAAAATTTAATACTTATTAAAAATTTTACCAGGAGAGTAAAAAGAGAAGACTAGGAAAAAATCTTTGACAATGACATACCAAGTAAGGGTCTAATCTCTAAAATATATAGAAAACTTCAAGAACTCAACAACAAAAAGACAAAATATTCATTCCAAAAATGGACAAAGAATGTGAATAGATACTTCCCTAAAGAGGACATTCAGGCTGCCAAATAATACATGAAGAGATGTTTGTAATCATTAACCATTAGAGAGATATAAATCAGAATTACAACAAGATACCATCTCATTCCTGCAAAAATGACAATGATATGCAAAACAGAAAACAATAAATGCTGATGAGGTTGTAGGGAGAATGGAACTTATACATCGCTGGTGGATCTGCAAAATGGTGAAACCACTATGTAAAAGAGTATGATGCTTTCTCAAAAAGCTTATGATCCTGCAATCCCACTTCCAGGTGTATGTTAGGCTAGGTACTCTACAGAAGCAGAACCAGTAAAGCTTATATATATGAGAGAGGGAGAAATTTTTTTTAAGAAAATGGCTCACACAGTTATAGAAGCTGGTGAGTCCCAAATTCCTGGATCAAACATCAAACTGGAGGTTTTTCCCAACTCATGCAGCTGCAGGGGCTGATGAACTCAAGGTTCGCAGGTAGTATACCAACTATTAACTCTGGTGGATGACAAATCCAAGATCACCAGGCTGAAAGTGGATTGTTTGCTCACAGACAGTTGTAGGCAGCATGACAGGATCCAGATCCACAGAAGAGAGTCTCTCATTTTCCCAGGATGTCCATATACATATTGGAATCAGGCCTCACCCCTAGGGAATCACCTTTTCAATGGATTGGCTGATCAAAACATATACATCTGACCTCATTATGGGAATAATCATATCATAATTGCTTAAACCACTCAGAATTGTGGTCCAGCCAAGTTGACATACAACTCAAACTATCACAGTCCACCCTTTGTGAACTTGGCAGTTGTACACATCTCCTTAGCCACATGTTACGTCTAAATAAGAACAATTATAAAGTTATATTGGTGCTTAACATGATGCACTAGCATGCATACAACTGAAACATATTAACCCCACTTACATTTCATAGTTCATAACTGAAGAAAACAAAAATATTTGATGCACACATACAATGAAGAAATATAATAATCACAGTCCTCGTTTCTGCAACTTGTCAGGTAGTCATAGCTGATATTCAGAAGTACCTTTTTCCACCACCCATTCCATATTTTCCTTGCCCTCAGAAAGCACCTCAGCTGGTTCTTTGTCTGGTGGGGTGACCCAAATCTTCATTCCTGAAGGGTCTGGGACATTAGTAGTCATATCAGAATTGGATTGCTGTAGTTTTCCCTTGACTTTAATCATAGGGCATGGTAGTACGAATTTTCTCAAGCAATGAAACCACATCAGGAACAGCAGCTGCAATTGGAGCCACCACCTGATTAAGTTCATGATAATCCACTGTCATTCTCCAAGATCCATCTGTTTTTTTGCACAGGCCAAATAGGCAAATTAAATGGGGATGTAGTGGGAATCACCACCCTTGCATCCTTCAAGTCCTTGAT
Organism: Orycteropus afer afer; assembly: GCF_000298275.1. Classification (NCBI taxonomy): domain Eukaryota; kingdom Metazoa; phylum Chordata; class Mammalia; order Tubulidentata; family Orycteropodidae; genus Orycteropus; species Orycteropus afer. Next base: position 10,987,496 of record NW_006921653.1, read on the forward strand.
AGTGGCAGTAATCTCTGAAACCCTTCCAGGGATGCGGTATTACTTTTGGTTTACTATCTTTCTGGGTAAAGGCAGTTCTATTGGCTTCTACTTGTTTTTTTCTACCATAATAGCCCTTACTCCACATGTCAGGGATCCAATGTGGGAATTCCGTCAATTGCTGAGTATATCTATTCCAAATATGCATTCTGGAACTGGGGAAATCACTGCAGGATGGATTTGGGAACCCACTGGATCCACTTTGAGATGCACCAGAGCTGAGAGTCCATCAATAATTTGAGCTCCATATGACTTCATTCTTGGTACCAAATGTGTTAGGATGGATTCTCTAAAGAAGCAAAATCAGCAAAGCATATACTGCATCACCAGATGGAGTACACAGGAATCAGATTGACTACATCTGTGGCAAAAGGCGAAGGAAAAGCTCAACATCTTCAGCCAAAACTAGGCCAGGAACTGATTGTGGAACAGAACATCAACAGCTCATATGCAAGTTCAACTTGAAGTTGAAGACAACTAAAACAAGTCCATGACAGCCAAAATATGATCCTGAATATATCCCTCCTGAACTTAGAGACCATCTAAAGAATAAATTTGATGCATTGAACATCAATGATTGAAAACCAGAAGAATTGTGGGACAACATCAATAGCATCATCCATTAAGAAAGCAAGAGGTCATTATAAATATGAGAACGAAAGAAAAGACCAAAATGAATGTTAGAAGAGACTCCAAAACTTGCCCTTGAGCAAAGAGTAGTTAAAGCAAATGGAAGAAATGACAAGATAAAAGAGCTGAACAGAAGATTTCAAAGAGCAGCTTGAGCAG
>NW_006921653.1:10988497-10994025 GCF_000298275.1 Orycteropus afer afer
AAATATTGAATGATGCAGGAAGCATCAAAAGAAGATGGAAGGAATACACAGAGTCACTACCAAAAAGAACTGGTCGATCTTTATCCATTTTAGGAGGTGTCCAATGTTCAAGAACCAATGGTATTGAGGAAAGAGGTCAAAGCTGTGCTGAGGGAATTGGGAAGGAACAAGGCTCCAGAAATTGATGGAATACCCTGAGATATTTCAATGTACAGATGCCCCGCTGGAGGCACTCACTTGGTTATGCCAAGCAATTTGGAAAACATCTACCTGGCCAACTGACTGGGAGAGATACAAATTTACCCATTCCAAAGAAAGGTGATCCCACAGAATGTGAAAATTATCAAACAATATCATTAGTATCACATGCAAATAAAATCTTACTGAAAATAATTCAAAAACAGTCGCAGCAGTATATTGACAGAGAACTTCCAGAGGTACAGTCTGGATGCAGAAGAGGATGTGGAACAAGGGATATCATTGCTGATGTCAGATGGATCTTGGCTCAAAGCAAAGAATACCAGAAAGTTGTTTACTTGTGTTTTATTGACTATGCAAAAGCATTTGATTGTGTGGATCATAACAAATTGTGGATAACATTGAGAAGAATGGGAATTCCAGAACACTTAATTGTACTCAGGAGGAATTTGTACAAAGACCGGAGGCTGTTGTTCAAACAGAAAAAGGGAACACTGCATGACTTGAAAGGAGCTCTGGTAGTGTAGTGCCTAAGGCACTTGACTGCTAACCAGATGGCTGGCGGTTCAAACCCACCAGCCACTCCTCGGAAGGAAGATAGGGCAATCTACTTCTGTAGTGATACCACCTCAGAAACCCAAGGAGGGGTCCTATGAGTTGGGTCCGACTCAACGGCACATAACAACAACACCTAGTTTAAAATCAAGAAGGGAATGCATCAGGGTTGTATCCTTTCACCATATTTATCCAATCTGCATCCTGAGCAAATAATCTGAGAAGTTGGACTATATATATATGACCAGGGACACAAAAGAAGGTCCCAGATACAATGGGAGAAAAATGGAGAAGGAAACTGAAATTCCTGGGGTGGGGGAGAAGGCCAGATCAACTGGACAAATAGACATTACAGGAAGCCCTGAGACAATCTTCTTAAAATACCCTTAGAATTAGGAATTGAAGGGATTTCTACAGGTCACCTTTCAACCAAGTAATGGATTGGATTATAAAATAAGCAACATCACCTGTAGGGAAAAGGAAGGACGGAAAGAAGAGTGGGCAATCTGTTTCCATAGAAACACCACCTGGGAAACCCAAGGAGGGGTAGCTATGAGTCAAATCAACTCGGCAGCAGTGAGTTAAAAAACAAGGGAAAGGAATATACTCACTTAAACAATTAACTATATAAAGTCAAATAATCAACACTTATTACCTGAAAGCAAAGATGAGACAGCAAGGTGAAGAAGGGAAACTGTATCAAAGACTGAAATATACTCAACCGAGTTTGGACATTAAAATAATATTTGTCCTGGTGGTACAGTGGTTAAGCCAAACCAAAACAAACAAACAAACAAACAAACTCACTGCCTGCGAGTCAAATCCGACTCATAGCGACCCATCCTTGGGTTTCTGAGGCAGTATCACTATGGAAGTAGATTGTCCAATCTTCCTTCAGAGGAGTGGCTGGTGGGTTTGAACCACCAGCCTCTGGTTAGCAGTCAAATTGCCTTAGGCGCTATGCCACCAGAGCTCAACTACTAACCAAAAGGACAGTTTGAACCCACTAGCTGCTCTGGAGGAGAAAGATGTGGCAGTCTGCTTCCTTAAAGATTGTGGATTTGGAAATCCAATGGAGCAATTCAACTCTGTGATACAAAGTCACAATGAGTGGGAATTGACTAGATGGCAATAGTTTGGGTTATGATTAATGTCTAAGTTAAGAATGTGAAAATCCTATAATGTATCCCTCTAATTGGGAGCTCTGGTGGCGTAGTGCCTAAGGCACTTAACTGCTAACCAGAAGGCTCGTGGTTCAAACCCACCAGCCACTCCTCAGAAGGAAGGTAAGCAATCTACTTCCGTAGTGATACCGCCTCAGAAACCCAAGGAGGAGTCACTGTGATGGAATCCGACTTGATAGCAGTGGGTTTGGTTTGGTTTTTGGTTTCCCTCTAATTATTCATGTGTTCAATAGATACTTACTATATGCTTTACTGCTATGTTAGTTGCTGCTTGGGTTTTATAATTGATGGTCATTTTTCTGAGAGACGATCAAGTTTGTTGGATAATGCTTGTGGGGAGAAAAGTTTTACTATAAGCAGGTGTGATGTTTTTTTGGACCAACATAACAGAACTATTGACTGAAGAGAATAAACAACTTTTAATTAATTTATTTTTTAAGACAAAAAGATGTATTCTTTCCTCTCACCAAGAATCGCTTACAATTTTAAAAGGGCTAAATAAAGTTACTGTGGTGAGGGAGTCCAACCACAATAGTTTCATGAATGGTGAACCTGGGTGAAAAACTATTTGCCCCTAAAGGGTAAAATGACCTACAGATATCTGATGATGGCATTGTTTCTAACAGAATAGCCCATTCTATCTTTATAATTTAATTTGGTTGTGAAAATTCTGATTTTGAGATTTATTGGATTATCTTAAAATTTTTCAAGTAACTCATGCAATCTCCTGATCTTCCATAGCCAGCTATTTCTAATTTATGTGCAATATATAATAAAAAGCAAACAACATACTTCTCCATGAGGATGAAGGGAAGGCATTAAAAAATCAAACTGAAGGAGTGTCAAAACTCCCTCAGAGTGAACAATCTTTGCATTCATATCAATTTTATATTATAAAAGAAGATACCGTTTCTTTCTAACTTTCAGAAAAAATGAAATATTTTTCTGTGAGCAAATTCTCACTAACCTCTTTTGACTGTTTCTGTGGGAGGAAAAATACCATCAATAATAATAATAATAAAAGGAACACTATTTCTTCTGACCCCAGTATTGTTCCAACGGCAGTTGATATCTGATTGTTTGAAACCAAGCACTAGAATTTAGGGTTTGAACATTTCAGGGGAAAAAATAGGCCCAAGTGGAGACCTACATGGGCTCAGCAGGGGTTACACTTCACAGCAGATGCTCCAAGGAGAGAGAACAGATGTAGCTGTGGAGAGGAGCCGGCCTCTGCATCGGGACACCGTTCCACATTGCTGGGGCTGGTTGTGGTGAATCTGGGAGCTGCATGGCATTATGGTGGGTGCAGTGGTTCAGCTGTTATTAGTGAGTGTCATTGTGCCCTGATTGCAAGCACTCAAGTGTTCAGAGGGGGAATCAAATATACCAACTGGAGAAAAACAATACACAGGAGCCTAATATCTTTAAGTGGGTAAATTATCTTTTCCTTGAGAAAGCAGAAAATGTTAATGGCTAAGTCTGCCAAGACATTTTATAATAGATGTAAATAAAGAAACAAAAAGATGGTGCCAGTATTTTTGTGGGCTATTAAAGCATGTCATTCAATACCCTTTATGAATCTAGGTGCACTAGTATAAATTTATGGATATGTCATAAAAGGTGTAATTTGGCTTGAGTTCTGCTTTATAGAAATTAACTTGATGACTGGAGATATTTTATTTGTGGAGTTATATTTGACTTAGTATTTTAAACTGTATTAAAAGTAGAGTACTAGTACATTTTTTATATGTATTTGTCTTTTCCCACTTTCAATCCATCTTAATTGGATTATTTTCCATTTTAGACTAAATTTTATTAGTCAAAATTTCTTTCATTCTAGATGATAAAATCATTATTAATTTATGAAAATATATTAGGTTGAAAAGGGTAGAGTATGGGGAATAAGGTGTTCCCCCCACCCCCAGAAACAACAGGATTAGTAGCTTGAATAATGCTGGTGTCCCTGCTTGAGGTTATAGAAGTGGTTCCTCTGGTTTAAGGGTGACCACCTTCATCTGGTACATCTTGAAAAGTTAAGCTGCTTTCACCAGTGTGTTACTTCAGGAAATGCTCAGAAAAAAAATAGGTGTTTGTGGGACTTAAATTTGTATGTCAGCTTGACTAGGCCTGGTTGAGTGGCTGGGCAGCTGGTGGTAGTTATTTCGCTTGATGAGACTGGCAATCAACTGCATGGTGGGATCTACCACAAGCACCTAAAGGATGTGGTCTGCTTTCTGTATATAAGGAGAAACCTTGGAGATAGTCTCTAGCCTATGGCATGCTTGACACTGCACATAGCCGTGTCATTGTTCAGCAGCTTGCCAGGTTCTGCCAACCTTGGGACTTACAATGGTCTTGAATTAATGGCTTGCCATGTGGTTTGGTAACATTGGGACTTTTTTCTTGTTGACCTTGGGCTTGTTAGCCTCAGCAGCCTGTAGCTGCCTGAGTGAAGAGATGCCTCTAGCTTCAGTGGGCTGGGAGCAAGAGGCAGAGCTGAAGTCCAAGTCGAGGGGCTTTCACACACACTGGCATTGTATCATAAAATATATGATATTCTGTATTTTATTGAAACATAATATCTTTAGACAAAACAGTATAGTACTTAAACAAATTTATTTAAGATACTACTTTCATTCAGGTGCTCTGGCACCATAGTGGCTAAAGCACTTGACTGCTAACCAGAAGGCTGATGGTTCAAGCCCACCAGCCACTCCTTGGAAGGAAAATGGGGCAATCTACTTCTGTAGTGATACTGCCTCGGAAACCCAAGGAGGAGTCGCTATGAGTCTGGTCCAACTCAACGGCACATAACAACAACAACAACCCTGAGAAGCACTGACCAGCCAGCAAGATGGGGCATCAGAGGGCTCCCTGGACAGTGGAGAGAATGCAAGGGAGGACCTGCGACCACTTATCTACCTTCAGCACCCACTTTTATTGGCAATCTTGGGACCATAGGGAGGGAACAGAGACCACTCTGGCTCCGGGTGCTGCCAAATTAGGAACAGAGAGGGAAACACACTGCAAGTGGGCAGGGCTTGGGACGAACTTGAAGCATGGATCAAGGCAGCTACTTCTGGAAAGTTTTTGGCAAGGAGGGTCCTGGAGTATGGGTTTTTTATGTCTGTCTGAATCTGGTGGTATGAGGCAGCCCCCTAACCCCTGGGTCTTTGCCAAACTTGAGCTGCGGGCCTGTGAGTAATGTCATCATTAGCAGCTTACTCAAAGCCCTGGAAATGGCATTTTTTTTTTTCTCTGTTTTTCCTCCTTTCTCCACCTCTCCCTTGCCTCATTCAATGGAAAAACCACATTAAGCCACCCCAACACCTGTCTGCTCCAATCCTACACCCACTTCACAATGAACAGAGACCTGCATCCACATTCCACATAAGGATTCCATCATCACAAAGAAAATGGCAGAGCAACCTAGAACACCTGAATTGATAATAAATAAATAAATTAATTAATTAATTTAAAAAAATGCACCAGCTCCACTTCTGCAAAAATATTAAATCATAAAATCAAGACAAAACAAATCAGTACATAACCAGCAGTTAAACACAACCTCAAAATGTCTAGGAAACAACA
>NW_006921653.1:10994596-10995835 GCF_000298275.1 Orycteropus afer afer
TGGAAGACTTACTAACAGAAAACTTCACCCATATCATGAAAGAAGAAAAGATATTTGTCCAAGAAGTTCAAAGAACTCCATACAAGATAGATCCCAAGAGATAAAAACATCGAGGCACATCATAATCAAACTCTCCAAAACCAAAGACAAAGAAAGAATTTTGTGAGCTTCCCAGGACAAAGAAATATTATTTATAACAATCAAACAGTTAGGCTGAGTTCTGATTATGCAACAGAAACCATGTAGGCAAGAAGGTAATGGGTTAGGATATATAAAACACTGAAGAAAAAGAAATTCCAACCAAGAATCCTATATCCAGCCAAATTGTCCACCAAATATGAAGGCAAAATCAATACCTTCTTGGAAAAACAGAAATTTAGGGATTTTGTGAAAACCAGACCAACCTAAAAGAAATACTTAAGGAAGTCCTTCCAATAGAGAACAACAAAATCAAGACACATGACATCAACATTAAAACCAAATCAGCAATAGACACTCAAAATAAGACCATAAACATTGTACACTAAAAAACAAGGAAATCAATGTGCACACAACAACAGCAACTAACCAAATAGAGGCAATAAAAGTTCTAGGTATAAAACTTCCAAATGGAGAGGAAAACAGGATGATATCCTCATAGAACAGACTGTTCCAAAAATATAGGGACAAGAATTCACTTCAAGGTAACCACAGAGAAGATTAACAGTCCCCTTAAGCAAACCCAGCAGAAAGGAAAACACATAAGTTTAGTAAGCACAAAACAAACAACAAAGAAGAAAAGAGAGGAAATACTTGACAAAAAAATGAACTCAGCACAGAAAAGCAGATGGACCAAGGAGACTCCAAAAACATGACAAAAAAGCACAATAGAAAGACAGCAATCAATTCATACCTATCACTAATTGCACTCAATGTGAATGGACTAAATGTACCAATCAAGAGACAGGGAGTGGCAGACTGGATAAGAAAAGAAGACCTATTGATATGCAGCCTACAAGAGACCCACCTTTGACACAAAAATAAAAACAAATTAAGAGTTAAGGGGTGGAAAAAATATACTAAGCCAAGGGTAACCAAAAATGATCAGGAGTGGCAATATTAATTTATGATAAAATAATCTTTAAAGTGAAAAACAACATAAGAGACAAAGGTCAGTATATGATGCTGAAAGTGTCAGTTGACTAAGAAGACATTACAATAATAAATATCTATGCATCCAATGAAAGTACTCCAAAATAC
>NW_006921653.1:10996795-10998458 GCF_000298275.1 Orycteropus afer afer
GATGGGATCAGATGATTATGTTCTGAGTGGCCAATCTGTTGAAGGGGAGTTTCCTTAGGGGTGTGGCCTGCTTCCAGTATATCCAAGGACATCCTGGGAAGAGAGACATTCTTCTGTGGATCAGGATTCTGTTGTGCTACCTACAACTGCCATGAGTGAACAATCCACCATCTGGCCTGGAGATCTTGGATTCATCATTCACTGGAGTCAACAGCCAGTGTACTGCCTGCCAGCCTTGAGCTCCTCAGCCCCTGTATTTGCAAGAGCCAGGACAAGCCACCAGCTTGACGCTTGATCCAGGAACTTTGGACTTGCCAGCTTCTATAAGTGTGTGAGCAATTTTCCTAAGATAAATTTCTCTCTATATATATACATATATATAAGCTTTACTGCTTTTTGTTTCTCTAGAGAACCCAGTCTAACATAGATACTGACAGAATATTATGAAAAACTGTACTCCAACAGATTTGAGAACTTAGAAGAGATGGACAAGTTTCTAGCATCACAAGACCTACCTAAACTATATCACTCAGAAATAGAATACTTGAACAGACCCATAACAAAGGAAGAAATTGAACAGATCATAAAAACAAAAAACAAAACAAAAAAAAACGTCTCACAAGGAAAAGCCCTGATGGCTTCACTGGAGAGTTTTACCAAATATTCAGGGAAGAGTTGACACCTATACTACTCAAGCTATTCTAGAACAGAGAAATAGATGGAATACTCCCAAACTCATTATATGAAGCAAGCATAACTCTGATACCCAAATCAGGGAAAGACACCACTAAAAGGAAAGCTACAGACCAATAGCCCTCATGAACATAGATGCAAAAATCTTCAACGAAATCCTAGCCAACAGATTCACAAAATATCAAAGAAACAATACATCCTGACCAACTGGGATTCATACTTGGTATGCAAGGATGGTTGAACATCAGAAAAGCAATCAATGTAATCCACCACCTAAATAAAAGAGAAGAACCATATGATCATATCAATCAATGCAGAAAAGACATTTGGTAAAATCCAACACTGGTTCCTGTTCAGAACTCTCAGAAAAATATGGATAGAAGGGAAAATCCTCAACATAATAAAGGGCATAAATGCTAAGCCAGCAGCCAATATCATTATTAACGGAGAAAGACTCAAAGGATTCCCCTTACAAACGGGAAGCAGACAAGCATGCCTTCTATCACCACTCTTACTTAACATTGTATTGGAATTCCTGGCCAGGGCAATATGCTGCCATAAGATAAATAAAAGGCTTCCAAATTGGCAAAAAGGAAGTAAAGCCATCTTTATTTGCAGATGATATGATCATGTACATAGAAAGCCCAAGAGACTCAGCAAAAAAACTGCTAGAACTAATAGAGAGGTTCAGCAAAGTGGCAGGATACAAGGATACAAGGTTAACAGACAAAAATCTGTTGGATTCCTCTACACCAACAAAGAGACCTCTGAAGAAAAAATAAGGAAAACAATATCATTTACAATAGCTACTAAAAAGATAAAAAATCTAGGAATAAATCTCACCAGAGACACAAAAGAAAACTATAAAACACTGCTACAAGAGACTACAAAGAATCTACATAAATAGAAGAACCTGCCTTGTTCATGGTTAGATAGACTGAATATTATGAAAATGTCAATACTACCTAAA
>NW_006921653.1:10999148-11004372 GCF_000298275.1 Orycteropus afer afer
TGACATATCTGACAAAGGACTTATCTCCAAAAGCTATAGAAAACTTCAAAACCTCAACACCAAAAAGACAGACAATCCAATTCAAAAATGAGCAAGAGACATGAACAACACTTCATATAGATGATATGCTTGTGGCCACCAGTCACCTGAGGAATTGTTCAGGATCTTTAGTCATTAGAGAGATACAAATTAAAACAACGATAAGATAACACCTCACCTCAGCAATAATAGCAAAGTTCAACCAGACAGAAAATAACAAATGCTGGGGAGGTTGCAGAGACTTTGGAACTCTTATGCACTGCTGGTGGGATTGTAGGGAGCTCTGGTGGTGTAGTGCCTAAGGTATGTGACTGCTAACCAGAGGCTGGTGGTTCAAACCCACCAGCCACTCCTCAGAAGGAAGGTTGGGCAATCTACTTCCATAATGATATGGCCTTGGAAACCCAAAGAGGGGTCACTATGAGTTGGATCTGACTTGACAGCAGTCAGTTTGAGTTTTTTTTTTTTTGGTGGGATTGTAAAATGGTACAACCATTGTGGCAAACAGTATGGTGTTTCCTTAAAAAACTAAAAATTGAAATATCATTTGAACCAGCAATTCTATTACCAGGAATATATCCTAAAGAGATGAGAGGCAGGACACGAACAGATATATGCACACCTATGATCATCCCAACACAATTCACTATAGCTAAGAGATGGAAACAACCTAAATGCCCATCAACAGATGAATGGATAACAAAATGATGGTATGTTCACACAATGGAATACTACGCTACATTAAAGAATAATGAAGGATACATGAATCACCTCACAATGTGGATAAGTTTGGAGGACATTATGTTGCGTGAAATAAGTCAATCACAGAGGACAAATATTGTATGAGCCTATTACTGTAAAAAGACAAAGAAGGGTTTGCTTAAGAAAGGGAACTCACTTTGTAGATTACCAGGTTGGGGAGGGAAGAGGAAGGAATAATTTCAGGTTCGTTGGGGGTCACATGCTGAGGTAGCTAAGGGAGGGATGATATGGAAGAAGTCTTTGGCTACCATGATAACATTAGGGAAAGGGAAAACACTGAATTGTGCACATGAGATATAGATGACAGAGGCTAATAAAAGTATATCTACAATACGGCATTACCATTAACACTAAACATCAGGCTACAGAAAAACACATAAACAACTGAGAAGATCAGATGGGAGTCAGTGAACAGGATTATACGCTAGACCAAGGATAGATTCAGCTGAGGTTAATCTTGCAAAGAAATCAGTGATATAAAATACTCTCAATTTTATAGAAACAATAGATGACACACATAGAGAAATCCCTCACAGACAGCCAAACACTGTGGGAGAGAGATCCAATGGATTTATTGACTCAGGACCATAATATTGGGGAACACCAGACTCAATTGGCACAACAAACTACGTAAAAATCTTGTTCCACAACCTGCATTTGTGAATAGTGACTGGGGTCTTAAAAGCTTTCAAGTCACCATCTAAGATGCAGCTAATGGTCTCTTACCATCAGAAGAGAAAAAGAGTGCAAAAAACTAAGGGCATTTGGAAGCAATCAGCCCTAGGACATGATGGACCTCAAGACCAGAAGAACTAGATAGTACCCAGCTAGCAATGCCAACCACTTGGGAAAGGATCAAAACTGGAGATCCTGGATAGAGTGGGAGGAGAAATGAGGAATAAAATCCAAAAACACAATAATGACCAGAACTACTGGTCAGATGGTGTCTGGTAGGGGCCCCCAAACTATGGCCCTGGGACATACTCGGGCCTGGAATAAAACTCACTCCCAGGAGCTGGCTGTCAGCCCAATAGTACATAAAACGTACATGCAGACCACTCAACCCAGGGTGACGCACCCACATATTCTACGGAGATGCATCTCTTGGAGCAATCAACCACAGGGCACCAGAGGGGAAACATTTGCATGGAGGAAATGCAGGACACACAGTAGTTCATAACTATGGAGGGCACTGGTAGGGGGGAGGTTTACTGGGAAGGGAGAGGGGGAGAGTGGGTTAGGGTTGGATATAGTAATTGGGGAGTGAAGCCAAATGTACAAGAAATGTTGAATGTAAAACAAACTGCTCTGTAAACTTGCACCTAACACACAATTAAAATTAAAAAAAAAAAAAAGAAAAAGAAAAGACGCTGAATTTAGGGAGATGATGCTGGGAAAAGTATTTATGCTCATTCCACAACAAATATCTCTTGAGGTTTTAGTAGGTGTCAGGCACTGTGATACCTTTAGGAAAATATGTTTCATACTCTCATGGAGTTCACAGTCTGGTAGTAGAAAGACTTAATTTTAAAAACCAAACATAAGTTATAACTTCATTTCAGTTTTAGGAGATACACATAATAACATAATATTTTTGCCACTTTCTGACTCTGTAAATATATATGAACTGGAAAGAATAAACAAAATCAAACCTATTTCATTGTATTTTATAAGTAATAAATAAATTAATATTTATAAAGTTCTTAAAATATATTTTGGCACATTGACACCCACACATAGCACATTTATCAATTCTTAAATGTGTCACTTAACATTTCAGAAATTGGTCTGTTTTTATAATCAGTGGTGCCTTGCATTCTCTTGGCTATTGTGCAGTATTTGTCATTATGTTCATATGCTTAAACTTGACTATTATTTTTGGTGGCTTGATGACACACTTTTAAGGACTATTCAAGAAAGAAATAAAAGTCTTCTTTTTATTGAAAAACCTTACTTTTAAACCTTCTGGTAAGTTCAGTAAAGTAGCTGTCCAAAACTTCCAGCATGTTTTAGCCCCTTAGAAAGAAGTCAGAAATAAGCTTTGAGATTTTAAAAAGAAATTCACATCACCAATGCATTTGATGGCTTAAAGGACAATATTATTTGCAAACATATGGATATCGACAATATCTCTCAGGTATAAATAATTAAGAAAAGTTAAATGCTGAAAGTGAACATTTTGTTGTGTTCTTAGGTGGTGTCCAGACAGTTTGGAGGTATAGCACATATACGTATATGTGTTTTGATGTACAATACAATGAAACATTGCCTGGTCTGCACCATCCTCACAATCTTTGCTATGCTTGAGCCCATCATTACAGCCACTGTGTCAATCCATCTAATTGAGAATCTTCCCCTTTTTCACTGAATCTCCACATTATCAAGCACGGTATCCTTCTCCAGGTTGTTGTTGTTAGGTGCCGTGGAGTCGAACCAACTTATAGCGATGCCTCCTTGGGTTTCAGAGGCCGTATCACTATGGAAGTTGATTGCCCAACCTTCCTTCTGAGGAGTGGCTGGTGGGTTTCAACCATCAGCCTTCTGGTTAGCAGTCAAATGCCTTAGGCACTATGCTATCAGAGCTCCTAGATAATAGCCTCTCCAGATAATAGTCTCTATAATGGCATAGGGCTTAAGGCATTTGACAGGTAACCAGAAAGCTGGCAGTTTAAACACACTAGCCATTCTTTGGAAGGAAGACTGGGCAATCTATTTTCATAGAGATACCACCTCTGAAACTCAAGGAGGGGTCATTTGACTTGGGACCCACTCCACGGCAGTGAGTTTGGTTTTTTTTTTTTTGGTATATGACCAAAGTAGGTGACAGGAAGTCTGGCCATTCTGACTTCTAAGAAGCCTTCTGGCTGCACGCATTCCAGGAGAGATTTCTTCATTCTTCCAGTAGCCCATGGTATTTTCAATATTCCCTAACACCCAATTCAAAGCCATCAACTCTTCTTTGGTCTTCCTTATTTGTTATCTAGCTTTCGCATGCATTATGAGGCAATTGAAAATACCAAGCCTTGGGTCAGGCACACCTTACTTTTCAAAGAAACATGTTTTCCTCTTAACACTTTATTTAAATGGTTCTTTTGCAGAAGATTTTCCCAGGGCAATATGATGTCTGCTTTCCTGACTGGTGCTTCCCTGGGTGTTGGCTGAGGATCCAAATAAAATGAAATCTCTGACAACTTCAATCATTTTTCCATTTATCATGATATTGCTTATTGGTCTAGTTGTGAATATTTTCACTTTTTTTGCATTAAGGTGTAATCCATACTGAAGACTGTAGTCTTTCATCTTCATCACTAAGTGCTTCAAGTCATCTTCACTTTCAGCAAGCAAGGTTGTTATACATTTTAGATTATACAAATGTTGTTGCTGTTGTTAAAAAAAAAAAAAAAAAATCTCACTGCCATGGAGTCAGTAGCGACTCATAGCGTCCTTGGTTTTCTGAGGTGGTATCTCTATGGAAGTAGATTGCCCAGTCTTTCTTCCAAGGAGTGGCTAGTGGGTTTGAACTGCTAGCCTTCTGGTTAACAGTCAAGTGCCTTAGGCACTATGCCAGCAGAGCTCCCAGATTTAATTTCCTATAAATTGAAAGCAGGAATCCCTGGGTAGTGCAAATGGTTAAGCACTCAACTACTAACCAAAATTTGGTGGTTTGAACCTACCCAGAGGTGCCTCAGAAGAAGTAATCTGCTTCCAAAAGGTCACAACTTTGAAAACCCTATGGAACACAGTTCTACTTTGTAACCTATGAGTCATCAGGAGTTGAAATTGATGCACAATAACTAGTTTGGTTTTCAAGATGAAAGCAGACTCTCCTTTTGCATGTAGAGAAAAACTATCAACTCTTATCCTGGTTTGGAAATCTGTATCTTTTTCTCACATCACTTGTCATTTTTATTTTTCACTCCAAAGGAAATAATCATTCATTGATAAGAATGATATCTTATACTAAACCAGTCTTCCCTACCTGTCTCAATGTCTGAACATGGGAGTTTATTCAGTCTGATTTTATAAAGATAACTTTTTCAAAATTGAATAAATGTTATTTGATTATGACAAATATAATGAATTCAACTATAAAATAAGAAAACTGATTGAATCACTCTGCAACACAAGTTAAATCATGAAATGATGTGAGTTTAATTTGATTGTAATAACCCATTATATTGTCACATTTTTCTTTCTTCTTAATATAGGTAGCTAATTATTTTCTCAAAATCTGTATATAATAACATTTTTTAGGGCCAGAAAAATAAGCACAATGTGAAATCTAAAAATAACTGTAAGTGGTAATATACATTTAGAAGAACTTCAAGGAATTGTGAATGGGAAATTATTTTTATAATATTAAAATAATATTTAATAACATTAATAAGTGTAATGTTTATCCTTTTTATTTTCAAATTTTCTA
>NW_006921653.1:11009277-11010754 GCF_000298275.1 Orycteropus afer afer
GTAAGGTGTGATCGAGTAAGCTCTAAATCATAGCGACCCTAGTACAACAGCATAAAACAATGCCGGTCATGCAACATCCTCACACTTGTGCTATATTCGAGCAATGTTGTAGCCGCTGTGTCACTTCATTTCTATCTTCTTTATCACTGACCACCTACTTTAGCAAACATGATGTCTTGTTGCAACAGCTAGTCTTTCCTAATAATATGTCTAAATTATGTGAAAAAAAAGTCTTGCCATCTTCACTTCTAAGAAGCATTCTGGCTGTACTTCTTCCAAGACAGATTTATTTGTTGTTCTGGAAGTCTGTGCTATGGCCAATATTCTTTGCTAACATCCAATTTCAAATATATCAATTCTTCGATCTTCCTTGTTCATTGTCCAACTTTCACATGCATGTGAGGGGACTGAAAATACCATGGTTTGGGTCAAGTACACCTTAGTCTGCAAAGTGACATCTTCGCTTTTTAACACTTTAACGTGGTCTTTTGCAGCAACTTTATACGAAGCAATATGTTTGATTTCTTGACCTGCTGCTTCCAAGGGCATTGATTGCAGATCCAAGTAAAATGAAATTCTTGACAGTTCAAGATTTTCTTTTTTTATCATGATGTTTCTAATTGGTCAAGTTATAAGGATTTTTACTTTCTTTATATTGAGGTGTAACCCATACTACAGTCTATAGTGTTTGATCTTCAAAAGTAAGTGCTTCCACTTTTCACTTCAGCAGTGAAGGTATGCCATCTGCATATTTGAGTTCTTAATGAGTCTTCCTCTAATCCTGATGTCACATTCTTCTTTATGTAGTCCAGTTTCTCAGATTATTTGCTCAGCGTGCAGATTGAAGTAAGTATGGTGAAAGGGTACAATCCTGACACACAAATTTCCTGATTTTAAACCATACCATATTCCTTTGTTCTGTCCTAAAGACTGCCTCTTGGTCTATGTACAGGTTCCACATGAGCACAATTTATTGTTCTGGAATTCCCATTCTTCACAATGTTATTGACAATTTGTTGTGATCCACAGTTGAATGACTTATCATAGTCAATAAAACACAGGTTTATTATCTTATTTATCTTTCTGGTATTCCTTGCTTTGAGCCAAGATCCATCTGACATCAGCAGTGATATCCCTCATTCCACATCCTCTTCAGAGTCTGGCTTGAATTTCTGGCAGTTCCTTGCCCATGTACTGCTGTAATAGTTTTTAATTATTTGGTGAAACTTTACTTGTATGTGATATTAATGATATTCTTCATTAATTTCCACATTCTGTTGGATCACTTTTCTTTGGAGTGGGCACAAATGTGAATCCCTTCCAGTTAGTTTGTCAAGCAGCTGTCTACCAATTTCTTGGCATAAATGAGTGAGTGCTTCCAGCATTGCATTCATTTTTTGAAACATCTAAACTGATATTCTGTTAATTCTCAAAGGCATGTTTTTTGCTAATGCCTTCAGTGCAGCTTGAAGTTCTT
>NW_006921653.1:11011954-11018304 GCF_000298275.1 Orycteropus afer afer
TAGGAATAGGCCTTGGGTTACTGCTGTTAATCCTGTCTTCCTCTTGTAAGGTTAGAGGAGGTCAGAACATGTGGCCTCCTCACCGTTTTTGCAATGTCAAATCTATTCTTGAGATGGTCTCTAAATTCAGGTCCGATATAGTCAAGGTTGTTCTTTGATTATTGTGTGTTGTTTTAATTTTCTTCAGCTTCAATTTGAACTTGCATATGAGCACTTGATGACCTGCTCCAAAATCAATCCCTGTTCTTGTTTTCACTGCTGATATTGAGTTTCTCCATCATTTTTTTTGCACAGATGTAGTCGATTTGATTCCTGTGCATTCCATCCAACTACTTTCAAGGGCATAGTCATCATTTACATTGTTGAAAAACAGTATTTGTGACAAATAGGCTGTTGATCTTGAAAAATTCTATCACGCACTCTCTGGCATCATTTCTATAACCAAGGCCATATTTTCCTGATATGAACTACTGATCCTTCTTTTTTTTTCCCCCAACTTTTCTGTTTCAGTCACCAGTAATTATCAATATAATTGGATCAATTTCAGACTATAAAAGTTTGTTAAATATCTTCAATTTTTCATTTTTGGCATTAATGATTGTTGTATAAGTTTGAATAATAGTGGTATTAACTGGTTTGTCTTGTAGGTATATGGATATTTTCCTTTCACTGACAATATTGTACTTCACGATAGGTCTTGAAATATTCTTATTGACAATAAATGTGATGCTGATCCTTTTCAATTTGTTATCCATGATATAGTAGACCATGTGACTGTATGATACAAAAGGAAAAATCCCAATTCATTTCAGCCACACTATCTTCAAGTGTTCCATTCCATTTTTAATGACTCCCAATTTTCCTAAATTTATATTTCATACATTCCAAGTTCCAATTATTAATGAATGCAGCTCTTTCTTCTCATTTTGAGTCATGCAATATCAGCAAATGGACACCTCAAAAGCTTTATTCATGTCATTAAGGTTGGCACTGTTTTGAAGCTCTTCCCCCGTCATATTTTCAGTTCCTTCCAACATGAGAAGCTCATCTTCTGACACTGTATCAGACAATATTCCATCACCATTTATAAGATTTTCACTGGCCAGTTTTTTTTTTTTTTTTCTTAGTCTGTAAGCTCTGTTAAAATCTGTACACTGTGGGTGATCTGCTGATATTTGAAATACCAGTGGTGTAGTTTCCAGTATCACAGCAATATGTAAGCCACCAGAGGATGAAAAACTGAAAGGCTAGTGGTAGATTGAAAAGTTAGATGTTAGAATTCTTGGGTCACACCATTTACATTTGTATATTTACTGAAGATGTTCTAGAAAGTGTTAAGTGTTATGGAGTTTTGTGTATACAGTAGACACTTGAGGCAAATTTTATTTGTGATCCCTATGAAGACAAATTTTATTATATTTGAATGCCTGAGGATTATTTTATTAATATTTGAAATTAAAACAAAAATTTAACCAGCCTTTTCTAGAATTATGAAAAGTTAGGTCAGTTCAAGAGCAGTTAACTCTGCACTCTTTTTTTATTGTTAATCTGTGACTTTGAATTTTAACTTTATGTTTACCAGCTCTCTGCCTCATCACTTTACACTGACAATATCTTTTTCATGTTGCAACTTTAGCATATAGCACAGTGCTTGGTATAACATAGCTCTCAATGAACATTTGTTGAGTGAATGAGTAAGCAAACAAATGAAATATCTCTTCAAATTCCAGAATTCAACAAAGTTCTAAGCAAGCTAAAATTCATGCCAGAGTTCCTAGACATATTGTTTTTAAGTGAGAGATAGACATAGGAGAGAATAAGAAGGAAAAGTGCCCCCCCCCCAGGAAATGTTAAATAACATATTATACAATAAAAAAAATCATACAAGTGTCAACTATTAAGATTGAATTTCAGCTGCCATATATATGCTTGTTGCATCTATTGACTCTTTGATGGATGCTTATTTCATTAGGTGGCTAGTGATTTTTGATGGTACAATTTGTTGTGTGCATAGTTTTTCCTAGGAAGATACTGTTCTGTGTATGCAAACTTACAGATGTTTCAAGTTTGCCCCTGAGAGAGGGCAAATTTTACTCTCAATAGACTGAGGGTAAAAATTCTAATCTCCTAGCTGTAGATGGGCAGGTTTGGGCTTCAGTTTCTCGCTGGTCACTCTTTCCCCACCAGCATTGTGGATAGATGAAAAACTTCCATGTCATAACCCCAGGAAATGGGCAGAGTATGCTTCATGGTTCTTGAGTTTATATGCAAGACCCATGGCTTTCAGAGCATGAGAGCCTCATAAAGCAAACTTATTTAAGCATAATAGCTCATGTTCCAACCTGAGAAAGTTAAAAGTGATGAAGGAAAACCCTAGACCCACCTTGGCTTCATGTCCTGCTTACTGAA
Source organism: Orycteropus afer afer (assembly GCF_000298275.1). Classification (NCBI taxonomy): domain Eukaryota; kingdom Metazoa; phylum Chordata; class Mammalia; order Tubulidentata; family Orycteropodidae; genus Orycteropus; species Orycteropus afer. The sequence goes on from NW_006921653.1 coordinate 11,014,364, forward strand.
TAGGCTTTGTGCTCCTTCTTCATCTTCACCATCTGGCAATTTTATTTTTCTTTGATTTGAACCACATTATATTGAATAGCTTTCCTTGACACAGAATTCCTATGTCTCTGGAGCAGAAGTTCATTCTGCCAGATGTCTGTCTCTGGACATCTATTCCTCTTTGTTTCCTGTACCTCCTCAAATGTGTGGACCTAGTTGCCCCTCAATTAATGATTGCTGATTTTTTTTCTTTTGATAAGTGAACAAAGCAGGTATGAAATGTCCTATGATAACTGTAATGCTAAAGTTCATTGCCCTCTGTTATGTGGTCAGGGAAAAAAAACAACAGGAAGAATTAAAGTATAAAAGAGCGAATAACAAAGCATTAAGGAATAACTTCCATTATTTGCAAAATTTCCCTGAGTCATGACTTATGTAGGGGTTTAAAACAAAAGTACCTGTTATGACCCCATGATGTTTTGCCACGTTGATGCAGTACTTATTTTACTTTACCAAGTTCTGTGTTCTTCACTAAATATACACTGTTGAAATTCTGCCCAAAATGATGGAAGATGTCATTGAAAATAAATAGTGAAAATGTCATCCAATGCAAATTTCTAGTAGCAAATTCTTCTCCATGATACCCCCAGCTTGACAAATTTGGATCATAATGCAGATGTATAATTTTTTGGCAATAATACCAGTTTTCTCCCAAACAAAAACTGTGTGTTTACCACTTTCCAGATGTACAACTCCCTCTGGTTAATTCTTACAAATATGGATTTCATTGTTCAAAAAAAAAAAAAACAACAAAACACCAATTTGAACAAGTTTCTTTTTGTCTTTATTGTTTCATATGATAAAAGGCAGTTTATCTACCCAACACATACATTGCATTCACAAAGTACCTGGTGGCAACATAGCTTTTTTTTTTTTTTTTTTTAAAAAAAAAAAGAAAAACTGTTTGCTAAACTTAGTATGAATGGTAGGATAATCCTTGCTAGGAAAGTGGATTATAAAGATAAAAGAAAGAAGCATTAAGCTCTTTCCCCAACCAGCTCCAAATGTGCCTTTATGCCTATAATATCCCATAAACACCAGGGCTATTGCACCAGCTGCTCATGACTCTCGGAGGGCATGATATTTTCTCTCATTTTGGCACCAGCCTCCAGCCCAAAGGAAAGAAACTCTCACAAGCCAGAAGTAGACAGGCAGAGCTTTTGCCAGTGCTATAAATAAATAGTCAGATCTGATAGCTCTCTGCTGACAATGAGTTCCTATAAAAATAAAAAAGTAAAATATAAAAAGATACTAAATTCAGCCATAAAAAAGCATGCATTTGGATATGTTTTTCATTATATTCTGATATTTTATAAGTGTGACATCTATGACTCTTGGCAACTGTGCAGTAAATGCGCGTGAGCTAAGAAAAAGAGAGATTTTACTCCCTGGAAGGACTGATTAATACATGCCTCATTTCCATTAGTATGAGTACTTTCTTTTACATTACTGCATTTTTGTACAGGTGAAAACAATATACTGGCTTATGTTGGAACCAGAAACACCATTCATACACCATAAAAACATGAGGTATACATACTGCTTTAGGCTATGGTATTATTTCATTCTAGCTAATGAAGAAATTGAAATTGGACATTTTCTTGCTCTTAAAACAAATGCAAAAGAGGCTACATATCCAAGAAAGACTGCCAAGTGTTGCCCTGAACATTTTTATTCCAACACTCTTGACCACTGGCCACAAATTATTGTGTTATTGCCCGATACTGAAAATGACAGAAAGACATTAGAACACATCATTCCAAGGCTGTCTCAAGGAGATTTTGTGTTTTGTGTCTATTCTTTCTCCTTCCACACATACTTAGTTTCATGCTTTGCAAAATTCCCGTCACATACCTCCACCTCTAACTCTCTCTGTTCTTCAGTGGAAAGACTAGGTCTGGCCATGTGCTAATAAAGGTCAGGAAAATCACAACCCAGTAAGTCTCCATTCTAAACAATAAGGCCACTATGTTGGCACCTACTCACTTCTCCAGAGCAGACAGAAGAAGTTTCAGGAAATGTTACAGAAGAAAACTTAGATTCAAGGTTTAAACAAGACACTTACGAAATTGGACGTTGGTTATTAAACTTTGTTTAAACCTATATTTCTTTGTGGGAGCTCTGGTAGCATAGTGCCTAAGGCATTTGACTGCTAACCAGAAGGCTGGCGGTTCAAATCTACCAGCTGCTCCTCAGATGGAAGGTTGGGCAATCTACTTCCATAGAGATACTGCCTCAGAAACCCAAGGAGGGGTTGTTAAGAGTCAAGTCCAACTCGAAGGCACATAACAACAATAACAACATATTTCTCTGTAGAATATAAACAATGTTGGTATTTCTTCCTGATGGCTTTTTGAGGTGAAATAATGTATATGAAGTCAATCAAGTAACATAATATTTGTGAAAACGTTTTGAAGACTAATTATAGAGGCCAGATATTCCTGTTTTGGGCATGTTTATATTTGGTACAAACAGTTCATCCTAGCTAATGATGAGATTATCAGTTCTACATAAGTGTAGAACTCACTTATGTAGAATTTACTAAGTGTCAGACACTACTCTAAGTAATTTAAGTATTTTAACTTATTTGATTCTCACAAGAACCATATGAATTAGAGATGATTATTATCCAAATTTTACAGATTAGTAAACTGAGACATTGAAAAATAAACTAATTTAACACTATACTAAAATTTTATTCTACCACTGATTGAACTGGTACTAGGCTATGCCATACTTAGGCTATGAGAACAACAAATTAGCATCTAAATTGGAATAGTATAAAATTTCAAAGATCCCAGACACAAACCCTCAAAATACCATTCAAGCTAATCTCAGAATAAACTAGAGTAGACACACCAGATTGCCTGCATTGGCCAATACAAACAATAAACTCTATCTATGAAGAAGCAAAGGTTAATGATAGGGAATTTCTTCTGCATAGCCTGTAAGTACCTTTAAGTCATCATCACTTTGTTTCTATTAGCAGACCTTGTAAACAACAACAGAAGGGGAAAAAAATGTGGCAAAGATGTAGAATTTTCAATAAGATACATCCTAATGGTGTGAGTAAAATGATGAGATTAAAATGTTGTAAACAAAATTGTCTGAGCAGAAGCAGGCTGGGAATAGGAAGAAATTATAAAATTTCTCAAATTTTCTGGAAAGAGGGCTCAAAGAATGCATTGGAATTATTCTACTCATAATGTATAATTTGACCAGCCAGAATGCTAAGTCCTTAGGAACAGATGTTAACCAGGCAATGGCAACAATAATATTTTCATAGGGAAGACAGAAATTTGGACGCATTTATGAAATGTTTTATGAAGTATAGATGGCCTCCCGATACCTATTTCCTCTCTTCTTTTCTTATTACTTTTTTAGTGGCTATACTGTTGCTTCCTACTTACCAAGAACTCAATCTGTAAACTTTGGTTTCCAGCACACACATTAGTTGCCACAGAAATAGATGACTCTTGGTTGCAAATACTGTATTTGTTATCTATTACTAAGTAACAAACTACCCGAGAAATTAGTTGCTTACAAACTTTGAAAAAAAAAAAACAAACTCACAGTTTCTGCAGATTAGAAATCTATAGGAATGTCGTACCTTTGCACAAGACCACAATGAAGGTTTTATTCGGGGTTTCTGTTTTGTCAAGGTTCAATTGGGAAAGGATGTGCTTCCCAGCTCATGCATATGGTTGATGGTAATATTCAGTTCTATTGGGCTGAGAAACATAATTGTTCACTGACTATTGTCTACAGGCCACACTGAAAACCTGTGGCCATTACCTAGATTCTGATTTATTGAGACCCATGTGTTTCAGAGTGTTGTTGTTGTTAAGTGCCGTCGAGTCATTTCCGACTCATAGCGACCCCATGCACAGCAGAACGAAACA
>NW_006921653.1:11020907-11030635 GCF_000298275.1 Orycteropus afer afer
TCACTAATGCCGAGGATATCAATCTTTATGCATTCCATTTCCTTTCTGACAACTTCCAATTTTCCTAGATTCATACTTCATACATTCCATGTTCTGATGATTGAACAATATAGAGTTTTCTTGGCTTTCGGTTTTCATGGAAGTCAATCCCCAGGCTTTTTTTTCGTGGTGCTGCTGGGTGGTATAAAGCACCAAACTGCAGGTTACTTGTCCAACGCAAACCACTTGTGCCAACCACCTGAACCTCCTCATAACGCAGCTTACAGCATAACAGCCAGTTTCCATCAGAGCAAGCAAGCAAGAGTCAAAGAAAGAGTATAAGCAAGATAAAAGTCACAGTTTTCTCTAACCTAATCTTAGAAATGACATCCTTCTTGCCATATTCTTATAACTAACAGCAAGGCACTAGATGTAGCCTACACTCAAAGGGAGGGTATATACAAGGTTGTGACTTACAGAAGGTATGATCCTTGGGAGGGATTTCAAGTGCCTACAACAGATACAGTTAAAAAAATTGCAAGTCTTTCCAATTTATTTTAAAGGGGAAGAGTGGAAGAACTTTGTATGATAATGGGAAGAAATACCAAACCAAACTCACTACCATCGTGTGGGTTCCAACTCACAGCAATCCCCACTGGGTTTTCAACTGTAAATCTTTAAGAAAGCAGATTGCCCCATCTTCTTTCCATGGAGCAGCAAGTGGGTTTGAACTGCTGACCTTCTGGTTAGCAGCTACATGCTTTATCCCTATGCCACCAGAGCTCCTTATGGGAAGAATTAGGATCTATAAAATAGAGGTTGAATGTATGGGAGATAGAGGTAACAATAAATAGCTTTAAGTTTCAAAGAATTGATAAAATTTAGAGCAAGATCCTACAAAAGAGTATGACGCTTCCAAACCAAACCAAACTCACTGCCATTGAGTCAATTACTACTCATAGAGACCCCCATTGTGTTTTCAAGTCTGTAAATCTTTACAGAAGTAAATCACTTTATCTGCCTTCTACCCAGCAGCCGGTGGGTGTGAACCTCCAGCTTTCTGGTTAGCAGCCAAATGCCTTCCTCACTACAGCACCAGAGTTTCTGTATGACATTTAATGTCTTTAAAAGGAAGTGAGACATTCCTACCACTCTTCCACAGGAAGAGGAGAAGCAGGAAAGAAGACTTAGCAGAAGTGAGAGTTCCTTTCTGGCAATATTGTTTTCATGAGTGAGGCAGGAGGTAAGACCATCTCATCCTAATAGGTGTTAGGGAAGTTGGGCTCTTGGAGCTTCACAAGAGTGAGCAAAGTTTGAAATACTCATTAGGAAACAAGTAAAAGTAAGCTGACTAGAAAATCAAAGGATGAGTGCCAGTGGGGTATTGAGGACTCAGTTGAGGTCATTGTTGTTATTAGTTGCCAAGCAGTCAGCTCCAGCTAATAGTGACCTTATATATAACAGAATAAAATGGTCTGCTCCATTTTCATGATCATTCAGATATTTGAGTCCACTGTGGCTGTTGTGTCAATCCATCTTATTGAGATTAACTATGATTTTATAGCAACTTTAATCAATATTTTATTTTATTTTTTCCCTCTGAAAATACTTATTATTATTATTATTTTTTACATAGATTAGACATGAGAATGGGTTCAGTCTTCTAGCTTTGAGCTTCCAGTGGTGAGATCAGAGCCAAGGTATTTTAAAGTATTTGTAAAATAACAAACAAACAAAAATTAGAGAAAAGCAATGAAAATGAATGGCTTAACAAAAATATCAGGGAATATTTTCAGAAACATTGGTCCTTTGGTCCAGGAACTGAGAATCTACTTGTTTGGGTAGTCCTTCATGTGAATGTTGTTGTTAGGTTCTTTGGGTTGTTTCCAACCCATAGTAACGCTATGTACAAGAGGAAGAAACACATCCCAGTTCTGTGCCATCCTCACAATCATTGCTATGCTTGAGCCCACTGTTGTAGCCACTGTGTCAATCCACCTCTGCAAGGATCTTCCTCTTTTTGTTGACCTCTAAGTTACCAAGCATGATGGCCTTCTCCAGTGACTGGTCTATCTTGATAACATCTCCAAATTATGTTAGATGAAGTTTCACCATCCTTACTTCCAAGGAGCATTCTGGTTGTACTTCTTCCAAAACATATTGGTTCATTTTTCTGGCAGTCTATGATATATTAAATATTTTTCATCAACACTATAATTCCAAGACAATAAAATTCCAAGACAATAAAATCCAAGACAAAATAAATCCAAGAATCAATTCGTCTTTCGTCTTCCTTATTCAATGTCCAGCTTTCACATGCATATGAGGCAACTGAAACTACCTTGGCTTGGATCAGCTGCACGTTAGTCTTCAAAGTGACATCTTTGCTTTTTTACACTTTAAAGAGAGAGATCTTTTGAAGCAGGTTTGCCCAATGTGATACATTATTTGCTTTCTTGACTGTTACTTCCATGGACATTGATTATGGAGTCAAATTAAATGAAATTCATGACAACTTCCAATTTTTCTCCATTTATCATGATGTTGCTTTTAAAAGAAAAAAAAAAAGTCTCACTGTGTTGAGTTGATTAGACTCATAGTGACCCGTCTTTGGGTTTCCAAGGCAGTATCTCTATGGAAGTAGATTGCCCACTCTTTCTTCCAAGGAGTGGCTGGTGGATTTGGACATCAGCCTTCTGGTTAGCAGTCAAATGCCTTAGGCACTACACCACCAGAGCTCCCATGAAGTTGCTTATTATTATATTCTCACTGACAGGGTTGTACTTCAGCATAGACCTTGAAGTGTTCTTTTTGTTGATGTATACCTCTTTAATTTGTCATTTTCAAATAACAGACCTCTGATTGTCCAATTCAAAATGAACAATACCAGTCCATGTAAGTTCACTTTAGTTTAGGATATTTATCTTCATGCATTCCATTTCATTTTTGACAACTTCCAATTCTCCCAAAATCATACTTCATACATTTCACATTCTGATTATTAATGACTGGTTGCAACTTTTTCTTCTCATTTTTTTTGTTGTGCCATATCAGCCAATGAAGATTCAGAAAACTTTACTCCATCCATATCGTTAAAATAGACTATTTTTTGAGGAGGCAGATATTTCCCAGTGATTTCCAACCTAAGGAGCTCATCTTCCAGCACTAAATAAGACAATGTTCTGCTACTATTTATAAGGTTTTCAGTGGCTAAATTTTTCAGAGATAGATTGTCCAGCCTTTTTCCTAATCTATCTTAGTCTGGAAGCACTGCTGAAATCTGTGTACCATGAACTTGATGCTATTTGGCACATCAATGGCATAGTTTCCAGTATCACAGCAACAGCAAGCTATCACAGTATACAAACAGACAGATGAGTGATGGTATGAATACTGAAGACACTGTAATTATTAACAGGAGTTGAGATAGATGGAAAGATTGTGAGAATCAACTGAAAATGTGCATATGTTAGTTTCCTGTGACTGACGTAACAAGAAGAATAAATTGGTGGGTTCAAAGAACAGAAATTTATTATCTTACAGTTCTGGAGATTGGGAATCTGAAATCACAGTGTTAAAACCATGTTGAGTCCTTCTTAGGCCTCTGACATCTGTCTCCATGTTCCATGCTTCTCTCCTAATTTCTGGTGATAATCAGTGATCCTTGGCATTTATTGACTCATAGATGCAGCTCCTCAAATCTCTGCTTTCATCTTCATATGGACATCTTCCCTTTATATAGCTCTCTGCATCCCTTCATCTGGTGGTGTAGTGCCTAAAGCATTTAACTACTAATCAGAAAGTTGATGGTTCAAACCCACTAGCCACTTCACAGAAGGAAGTTGGGGCAATCTACTTCCATAAAGATTTACCACCTTGGAAACCCAATGGGGGTCACTATGAGTCAGAATAGACTCAATGGCAGTAGGATTGTTTGTTTTTTGCTTGTTTGTTTCATTCTTATTGTATTAGGACCTACCCTACTCCACTGTGATCTCATGTTAACTAATAACATCTTCAAGGACCCTGTTTCTAAACAAGTTCCCATTCATCGGTACAAGGGGTTAGGACTTCAACACATTTGTTTGACAGACATAATTCAATCCATCACAGTGTATAAATTTCATAGAGTGTGAAAATGCAAATAACTGGACAGAACTGGGCAGAAGCAAGAAGGATCCCAACCCTCACTCATCTCATATAGTGGAGTATGAGAGATTAAGCAGTGTCTGCACAAATGGGACACAGAAAACAATATGACATCTGGGGAGAGGATTACAAGAAGATGTAAGGTTATTTTCATTGAAGCTATTGGGCACATACAGGAGATTCTATATCATGACCCATTAACTACAGAACTGACCAATACAGTGACCAACTTGGTAAAACAATATATAGTAGTTTTAACTCCTTTCATGAGTTGCTCCTGTACTTCACATTCCCCAATAAGTTGCACACCCATCCTCCTCTTTCCCACACTCTGTCTTCTGGGAAATCCAAGTTAAAACAAAGGAAAAGGGAAACTTAAAAAATTGTTGATCTAAGAGGCAAAACAATATATATAGTGATATGATACATATCTGATATACATATTTACATATATATCTGTAAATGTTTATAAAGTCTAATTAAACAAAAAAGAAATTTCTAGTTATGATCATCATCTTTATCACAGTCACAGTATCCTGCCCCCCATGATTCACTGGAAGATAGCAGCCATCTTATTTAATACTGGGGTACTTACAGAGCTCAATGGCAAACTATTTTGGAATCTGTTTGGAGTGAAGGACATGCACCTTCCCAGTCAACAATTATCTATCAAGAGGATAAAGTGTTTCTTTTCCTTTAGGGTTATGTATTCTGTTCAGAAGTCCATGAGGTTACCAGAAATCTCTTAAGATATTTCTATATCTTTTATATAAAAAATTGGGAAATGAATATATTACTGAATATGTACACTAAGGACTATTTAACAGATATAAACATGACATTTTAAAATAATTTTAATGATAAGAAAACACCATATGCACTAAGGGGAAAACAGGATGTAAAATCATTTATAAAGAACAATTAACATGAAGTGAAAATACATGTATTTATAAACACATATGCATTTCTAGCTACGTATATACATTGGTATATATAAGAAAAACACAGAAGGAAATAATCTAAACTGTTTAGAATAGTTATTCTTGATTAATGATCTTATTGGTGATTTCTTCTTTGAACTTGTGTTTTTAAAAGTAATTTTTTTAAAAAAACAATGAGCAGATAATTTACAATCAGAGAAAAAATATCATTAACAGTATAATCAAAATAGTTCTTGGTATTTCAGCAGTAATTCCACAATCCAAAACTCCTACTAAAAAAGGGTGTGGTAAAGATTGTTGAATATTTTTTACAGGGACACTATCTCATCTTATGACCTTGTGGGAGTCACTTAAAAATAAAGTTATTCCCTCAACCCCAATTAAGTTATTTCTTTTTCATGAAGTTCCCCAGTCTTTAATTGTGATACACTCCCTTTCCAGAATGTGTTGTAGAATTAATGACTATATGCGTATGGGGCAAATTTAGATTAGACATATCTTTAGCCCTGGTGATGTTTTTGCTTTGCTATGCTGTTCACACCTCTGGGGTTGAAAACACTGTAGGGTGCTGAGCAGTTGAGGAAAACAGAGAGAAAAGGGATGATGCATCAGAGTTGTTTTCCCACTTCAAATGACTTGATTCTGAGCTTTCCCACTGTCTCAAGGTCCTCTGAGGTGGAATGCTTAGCATCCAAACAACGTGCAAATGCATATTGTGAAACAATAAGCAGCCTCCTTACCATAAACACCACTGGGAAGAAAGAAAGTTTTTCAACATTGGCAAATGACTTTGGAACAAAAGATGTGTGAAAGCAAAGAGATTTTTTTTTTTTCCCTTGGCCTACATAATTTCAAATATGTGCTGTCATGTAGACCAGCTCTCAAGTCTAAAATATAATTAGAGTAATGCTGCTATGTATGGAGTAAAAAGGTGAGATGCCTTTAAGTCTTCATGCATGACCTGTTTAAATGCATATTAGTTTTCTCAAGAAAACAGAAAAAAAGACCCCTTTTTTTTCTCCCTCATATACAAGCATTTATTTATTTATTCCTTTTAACTTTTTATTGTGATTTAGGTGAAAGGTTACAGAGCAAATTGGTTTTCCATTCAACAGTTCATACACATTTCCTTTCCTGATACTGATTTCAATCCCCACAGTGTAACAGCACTCTTCCCACTTCCTCCCTGTGGTTACCATTTCTCTTTGTCCTTCTTTCTTATCCATTCCTGCCTTCTGAGCTTTATTCCTGGGCAAATGCTGCTTCTGATCTCTGATGGTTGATTGTTCTAAGATTTGCATCACTCCCTGGTGTTATTGTTGACCTTATGGGCTTGTCTATTGTTTGACTGAAAGTTGAGCCACTGAGATGAGATCAGTTCTAGGCTTGAAGGATTACTAAGTGCCATAGTCTCAGGAGTTCCACCAGTCTCTGTCAGACAAGTAACCCTGGTCTTTTTATTATTTTCAGTTTTGATCCACATTTCCCCCCTGACTCTATTTAGAATATCCCACTGTAATCCCTTTCAGAGTGGTTGTCAGTTGCAGCCAGGCATTGTCTAGTTCTTCCAGTCTCAGGTCGTGAATGCTGAGATTCATATGGTACACTAGTCCCTTGGACTAATTGTTTCCACATGTTCCTGATTTTCTTCACTCTTCTTTGTGCTGGAACAGGAGATATCAATAATTACACATAAGCTGGCTGCTCACAAGCTTTTCAGACCCCTGTCACTAATTATGGAAGTAGGATAAAGAGCAATGTCTTTGTGGATATATTATGCCACTTGACCTTGATGTCCTCCATGACTATGATCCTGAACCTGCAAGTCCAGTGATCAGATCCCTCCAGGTGTTTGATTATGGTTAAGAGGTTTTCATAACTTTGTCCCCTGCTAGCTCCACTATATACATTGACATTTTTATAGCACATACAAATATATATATGTTATTGTCTGCCAAACCTCTATATGGTGGGTGCATTATTTTTTTGATACACTGCTTGATTCTATTGTTGTTGTTGTTATGTGCCGTCGAGTCAAACCCGACTCATAGCGACCCCTCCTTGGGCTTCCGAGGCAGTATCACTACGGAAGTAGGATTGCCCAACCTTCCTTCCGAGGAGTGGCTGGTGGGTTTGAACCGCCAGCCGTCTGGTTAGCAGGCAAGTGTCTTAGCCACTATGCTACCAGAGCTCCCCTTGATTCTATTAGCTAGGATATTGTAGAAGACTTTTTCACCTATATTTATGAGGGAATTTGTCTATAATTTTCTTTTTTTGGTAGTTTCTTTGCCTGGCTTTCATATCAGGGTTATGCTTACTTCATAAAATGAATTTGGGAATTTTCCTTCCTTTTCTATGGTTAGTTTAGGTAGGTTGTGTGTTTCTAGGAATGTATCCATTTCTCCTGGGTTTTCAAATTTTTCAGAGTATGTTTATTTATACTGTTCTAGTATTATCCTTTATATATGAGTTGGTTCTGTTATGACATCAACCATTTCATTTTTTATTTGCATGTTCTCCTAATTTTCCTTTTTCAGATTTTCTAGTGGATTGTCAAATTTATTGATCTTTTCAAAGAACAAACATCCAGTCTTGTTGATTATTTCTATTATTTTTCTGTTTTTTTGTTTCACTTATTTATGCTCTAATCTTCATTATTTATTTTTTTTTCTGGAGACTGTAGGCTTATTTGTTGCTCTTTTCTTAACTTTCTGACTTTAATTTCTTGTTGGAGTTGCTGGCTTAAAGAATTTATTTTGGTCCTTTGTTGTTTTTTAACGTGCATTTATTGCTATAAATTGGCCTCTGAACATTGCTCTCTGTATGCCAAAGATTTTGGTATGTTGTATTGTTTGTTAATCGCATTTGCTTCTACAAATTTCTTTTTATTTCACATTTTATTTCCTTTGTTATTCAGTAGCTTTTGAGCAGGGTGTTATTCAGTGTCCATGAGTACTTTTTTTCCCTGATCTTCCTATTATTGATCTCTATTTTTATAGCATTAGATCAAAGAAGATGCTTTGTATTATTTCAATGTTTTGAAATTCATTGAGGCTTATTCTGTAGCCTAACATATGGTTTATCCTGAAGAATGATCCATATGCACTGGAAAAGACTGTGTAGTGTAGTAAATTACATGATATGGCTTTTCTAGCCATAGAATTTGTAACCTTCACTTTGCCTGAGTAACTGAGTAGCTGCTTGTTATGGCAAGTGATGGAGGGGGCCATAGCCACTCTGATGTGGTGCCACAAGCGAGGTCTGAAGCTTGCCGCAGTCTCCAACTTTGACCGGTGGCTAGAGGACATCCTGTTGAGTGTTGGCCTGCAGGAACACTTGGACTTTGTGCTGACCTCTGAGGCTGCCGGCTGGCCAAAACCAGACCCCTGAATTTTCCATAAGGTCATGCAACTTCTTCACATGGAGCCTTCAGTGGCAGCCCATGTTGAAGACATCTACAAATGCTATTACCAGGGTGCCCAGGCTATAGGCATGCACAGTTTCTTTGTGGCTGGACCAGAGCCTCTGGACTCTGTGGTCAAGAATTCTGTACCTGAAGAATACATTCTCCCCTCACTGTCCCACCTCCTGCCTGCATAGACTACCTGGAGCCTGGAGAGGTCGCTCCCTGTACATTGAGTCTGCTGAGGGAAGTGGGTAGGCCCCGAAGCCCTGCAGAAAACCCTAAATAAACACTGAAGACAGGGAGCCCCTTCCATACAATCTAGCCTTTGCCTGCCTCCCTGCAGCCTCCATAAGCCATTCAGCGGACAATAAAGCAGACTGCTAGGCTTTCCACCTGGCCCCGCTGAAAAAAAAAAGAAAGAAAGAAAGTGGACAGGTTTCAGTAGAGTTTCCAGACTAAGACAGTCTTGGAAGAAGAAAGGGGCTATCTATCTGGAGCAACACAAAGCAGTCTTCTGGGATGTTCACTCTCTCTCAGGTGTGTGGAATTCTGACGTTGGGATTCGTTAGTTTGGACACTCTGTCAGGCTCAAAAGGAGCCCTTCTAGAGGCAGAAGGTGTCTCTCAAATTGCCAGCTGAGAAAGACGTGCTGCTGAGAGAAATGTGTTGTTGAGATACATGGGAGAGACACACTGCTGAAAGAGAGAGAGACATGAGAGACATGCACTTCTGAGAGAGAGAGAGATGTGCTACAGAGACTGAGAGACACTGTCAGCTGAGAGATGGACAGCTGTGAGATGGCCAGCCGAGAGGTACTGAGCAGTTCCTGAACTTGAGTTGTTGCCTGTTGCTTCCCTAATAAACCCCATAATCTGTGAGTTCTGTGTGGCCACTGCAGTGAATTATTGAACGCAGCAGAGAGGTGGTGGGTGCTGTGGGAGGAGTGGTGGGTGACAAGGTTGATAAGAGGGCTGGAAGGTGGTGGCATGTCTGGCCTCATAAGAATAGGCCTTGGGCTGCTGATGGTGATTTTGTCTTCCTCTTGTGTAGTTGCTGAAGGCCAGAAGTTGTGGCCTCTTTGCTCATTTGGCAGACTGTGTATTTATTGTATTTTTGTTGGGTGGAGTGTTCTGTACATGTCTGAAGTCAAGTTGGTTGATTTTGTTGTTGAGATCTTCTGTATTTTTGTTAATTATTTTTCTAGTTGTTCTGTCCTTCATAGAAAGTGGTGTAATAAAGAGCTCTGGTAGCAT
>NW_006921653.1:11031834-11033960 GCF_000298275.1 Orycteropus afer afer
TGGAAGGTGTCAAAAAAAGAAATGGAATGTATAAAGATCAGTATCCAAGGTATTAGTGAGCTGAAATGGACTGGTGTGGTCATTTTGAATCAGACAATCTTATGATATGCTATTGGGAGCTCTGGTGGCATAGTGCCTAAGGCATTGATTGCTAGCCAGAAAGCTGGAGATTCAAACCCACAAGCCACTCCTCAGAAGGAAAGTTGGGCAATCTATTTCCATAGTGATACTGCCTCAGAAACCCAAGGAGGGGTCGCTATGAGTCAGAGCTGACTCAATGGCAGTGACTTTTTTTTGGATGCCTGGAATAACAACTTGAGGAGGAATGTTGTGGCATTTATCATCAGAAAGAATGTTTTGAGATCTACCCTGAAGTACAATGCTGTCAGTGAAAGGATAATATCCATATGCCTACAAGGACATGGAATCAGGTGCTGAGGGCTTTTGGAAGAAGTTTTAATGGGCGGCCTGAAAGAGGGGCTAGGTGCCAAGGGATTTTGGAACTGGTTTTAAAGGGTGGCCTGGAAGGGGGGCTGGGTGCCGAGGGTTTTGGGAGTGGCTTTAAGGGGTGGTCCAGAGGAGAAGTCAGGCACTGGAGGCTTTTGGAAGTGGCTTTAAGGGATGGGCCAGAAGGTGAGCTGGGCACCAAGAACTTTTGGAAGTGGCTTTAAGGGGTGGAGCAGAAGGGGACCCAGGCATGGGGTTTGGAGTCTTTAAAAGAGGCCAGGAAGTGAGTTGAGCAGTTTGGAACAGCTAAGGGAGAAATCTTGTCTGTCAGTTTGTCATGCTGTGGTGGTTTCCGTGTTACTATGAGGCTGGAGGTATGCCAAGCGTGTTGCAATTGCCAGTAGGGTCACCCATGGTAGACAAGTTTCAGTGGAACTTCTAGACTAGGACAGACTCAGAAGAAGGAAGATGCCATGCACGTCTCAAAGAATTGGCCAATGAAAACCTTATGGATGACAGTGAAACACTGTCTGATATATTACTGGAATACTTTATGAATAGCCCTTAAATATTGTCTGATATAGTGCTGGAAGATGAGCCACTCAGGTCTGAAGGCACTCAAAATATGACTGTAGAAGTGTTGCCTACTCAGAGTAGAGCTGATATTAATGCTACAGATGGACGAGAACTGTCAGGACCTCCATTTGCTGATGTGGCAAGACTCAATGTGAAAAGAAACAGCTGCAAACATCCATTAATAATCAGAACATGGAATGTATGAAGTATGAATCTAGAAAAATTAGAAGTTGTCAAAAATGAAATGGAATGCATAAAGATTGATATCCTAGGCATTAGTGAGCTGAAATGGACTGTTTTTGACACTTTGAATCAGACAACAATATGATCTTTTATGGCAGGAATAACAGATTGTAGAGGAATGGCATGGTATCATCATCACAAAGAATGTTTCAAGATCTGTCCTGGAGTACAATGCTGTCAGTGATAGGATAATACTCAAATACCTGAAAAGAAGACCAGTTATTACTACTGTTATTCAAATTCACACACCAACTACCAAAGCCAAAGAAGAGGAAATTGAAGATTTTTACCAAATTCTGCAGTCTGAAATTGACCAAACATTCAATCAAGATGTGCTGATTATCACTGGTGATTGGAATCCAAAAGCTGGAAACAAAGAAGAATCACAGGTAGCTGGAAAATATGGCCTTCATTATAGATATAATGCTAGAATTTTCCAAGACCAATGACATATTCATTGCAAATACCTTTTTCAACAACACTAACAGCAGCTATTATGTGGACTTCACCAGATGGAGTACACAGGAATCAGATAGACTATATTTGTGGAAAGAGATGATGGAGAAGCTCAATATCTTCAGACAAAACAAGGCCAGGAGCTGATTGTGAACAGACCATCAGCTGCTCATATGCAAGTTCAAGTTCAAGTTGAAGACAATCAAAATGAGTCCACAAGAGCCAAAATATGACCTTGATTATATCTCTCCTAAATTAGAGACAATTTAAAGAATATATCTGATGCATTGAACACCTACCAGCCACTCCTCGGAAGGAAGATGGGACAATCTACTTCTGTAGTGATACTGCCTCAGAAACCCAAGGAGGGGTCGCTATGAGTCAGGTCCGACTTGACAGCACAT
>NW_006921653.1:11034120-11040048 GCF_000298275.1 Orycteropus afer afer
GCCTCAGAAACCCAAGGAGGGGTCACCATGAGTCGGGTCTAATCCAACTCAACAGCACATAACAACAACAATAACATGGGCAAAACATTGAATGATGCAGGAAACATCAAAAGAAGACAGAATACACAGAGTTACTGTACCAAAAAGAATTAGTTGATGTTCATCCATTTCAGCAGGAATGGTGTTGAAGGAAAAGGTAGAGGCTTCACTGAAGGAAATGGCAAAAACAAGGTCCCAAGAATTGACAAAATACCCATTGAGATGTTCAACAAATAGATGCTGTGCTGGAGCCATTCATTCAGCTATGCAGAGATTTGGAAGACAGCCACATGGCCAACTGACTGGAAGAGGTTCATATTTGTACCCATTGCAAAGAAGGGTGATCTCACAGAAACTGGAAATTATTGAACAATATCATTAATATCACATGCAAGTAAAATCTTACCAAAGATAATTCAAAAATGATAACAGCAGCATATTGATAGAGAACTTCCAGAAGTTCTAGCTGGATTCAGAAGAGGATGTAGAGTGAGGGATGTCATTGCTGAGGTTAGATGGATCTTGGCTGAAAGCAAAGAATATCAGAAAGATGTTTACTTATGTTTTATTGACTATGCAAAAACATTTAATTTTGTGGATTATAACAAATTATGGATAACATTGAGAGGAATAGGGATTCCAGAACATTTAATTGTACTCATGAGGAACCTGTACATAAACAAGGAGGCAGCCATTTGAAATCAACAAGGGGATACTGCACACTTTAAAATCAGGAAGGGAGTGGGTCAGGGTTGTATGTTTCACCATAATTATTCAATCTGTATGCTGAACAAATAATCTGAGAAGCTGGATTATATGAAGAAGAATGTGTCATCAGGATTGGAGGAACGCTCATTAACAACCTGTGATATGCGTATAACACAACTTTGCTTGCTGAAAGTGAGGATGACTTGAAGTTCTCAAAGACTTCTTATTACTTGGTTCTACAATCAATGTCAAAGGAAGTAGCAGAAGCAGCAGTCAAGACATCAAAACACATATAGCATTGGGGCTAATCTGCTGCAAAGGACCTCTTTCAAGTGATGAATAGTAAAGATATCTCCTTGAAAACTAAGAGGAACCTAACCCAAGCCATGGTATTTTCAACTGCCTCTTGTGCATGTGAGAACTGGACAATGTATAAGGAAGAGTGAAGAAGAGTTGGTGCTTTTGAGTTGTGGTGTTGGCAAAGAATGGTGAGAGTACCATGGACTGCTAAAAGAACTAACAAATCTGTCCTGGAAGAAGTGCAGCCAGAATGATCCTTGCAAGCAAGAATGGCCAAACTTTGGCTCAGCTACTTTGATCATATTGTCAGAAGGAACTATCTCCTGGAGAAGGATATCCTGCTTGGTAAAGTGTAGGGTCAATGAAAAAGGGGAAGACCCTCAACAAGAAGGATTGATACAGTGGCTGCAAGGATAGGCACAGGTATAGCAAGGATTGTGAGGATGGCACAGGACCAGGCAGTGTTTTATTCTGTTGTATATAAGGTTGTTATGAGGCAAAGATGATGCAAAGTCACCTAACAACAACAACAACAACAACAACAAACAAGGACAACTAGTTAATACTGTTATTATTCATATTCATGCACTAATAACACAGCCAAAATTAAGAAATTGAAGATTTTTACCAACTTCTGCAGTCTGAAATTGACCAAACATGCAATCAAGATATGTTAATTATTACTGGTGATTAGAATGCAAAAGTTAGAAACAAAGAAACAATCATCGGTAGTCAAAA
The DNA here is from genome assembly GCF_000298275.1 of Orycteropus afer afer. Taxonomy (NCBI): domain Eukaryota; kingdom Metazoa; phylum Chordata; class Mammalia; order Tubulidentata; family Orycteropodidae; genus Orycteropus; species Orycteropus afer. The sequence goes on from NW_006921653.1 coordinate 11,035,906, forward strand.
AATATGACCTTCATGATAGAAATGATGCTGGAGATAGCATGATAGAATTTTGCAAGACCAATGACTTATTTATTGCAAATACCTTTTTCCAGCAACATAAATGGTGTCTATATATGTAGACTTTGCCAGATGAAATACACAGGAATCAGATCGACTACATCTGTGTAAAGAGGCAATGGAAAAATTCAATACCTTCAGCCAAAACAAGGTCAGGAGCTGACTGTGGAACATCAACTGCTCCTATGCAAGTTCACCTTGAAGCTGAAGAGAATTCAAAGAAGTACATGAGAGGGAAAATATGACCTTGATTATATCCAACCTGAATGAGACTATCTAAAGAACAGATTTGATGCATTCAACACCAATGACCAAAAACCAGATGAATTGTGGGATGGCATCAAGAACATTATCCATGGAGAACAGAAAGATGGCATCTTACCTATAGCCCACATGTTAGTTCCTTCTAGCATCTTAATGGCTGAAAAACTAGGTGCAGCAGTTTGAAGCAGGGATTCTGACACTTTGAATAGCTCATTAAGTCAGGAAAGGACAGACATAATGGAGTAGGAGGAGAAAGGAGGGAGAGGCAAGGTAAACAGCAAGGAAAAACAAAAATAAATGAACTTGCCCTGTGAAGTACCAGCTTGTGAGTTGGGGTATCAGAGGGCTTCCTGGACAGTGAAGAGGAAGCACCAGCCTGCTTCAATCCTAAACCCCCTTCACAACAAATAGAAACCTGCATCCACATTCCACACAGTGATTTCATCATCACAAAGAAAACTGCAGAGGAAGCCAGCACACTTTAATTAATAACCAAATAAAATAAAATAAAATACACCAGCCCCACTTCTCCAAAAATATTAAATCATAAAAGACCAAGACTAAACAAATCAATACATAACTCACAGTTAAAGACAACTTCAAAATGTCTAGGAAACAACAGGCAACCTCAAATCAAACAAATAAACAAAAAACAGGATAAGACAATAAAGTAAAATTACAAAAAAAATTCTCATTAAAAATGGAGAAACAGGAGGCAATAGAATTATCCAAGAAGGAATTTGGAAGATACGTTTATAGAACTCTACAAGAGCTTAAGGAAACCCCAAGCAGAGCCAAGGAAAGTGCAGAATACAGAATCATGGAAGAACTCAGGAAACCATTCAAGAACAAAACAACAAGATTAATGCACAATCAGAACTCATACAAAGATACCAGTTAGAAATCCAGAAGATGAATACAAAAATTACACAACATAGTGGATAAATTACACAACACAGTGGAAACACAAAAGAATAGGCTAGACCTGGAACAACACATTTCCCAACTAGAAGATAAATCCAGTGACGCAAGCCTGTATGAAGAAAAATCAGAACAAAGATTTAAGAGAATTGAAGAGAACCTAAGAGTTATATGGATGACAAGAAAAAAAAAAAATTCCAAAACAAGAAGAGGTGAAAAAAAAAAAAAATTGAGAAAATTGTGGAAGACTTACTAACAGAAAAATTCCCCCATATCATGGAGGAAGAAAAGATATTTGTCCAAGAAGTTCAGAGAACCCCATACAGGGTATATCCCAAGAGTAAAACACCAACATATATCATAATCAAACTCTCAAAAACCAAAGACAAAAAAAGAATCTTTAGAGCAGCCCAGGAAAAAAGAAATATCACTTATAATAAACAGTTAGGCTAAGTTCTGTTTACTCAGCAGAAACCATGCAGGAAAGAAGGCAATGGGATGGCATATATAAAACACTAAAGGAAAAGAACTTCCAACAAAGAATCCTATATCCAGTCAAACTGTCCATCAAATATGAAGGTGAAATCAATACCTTCTAAGACAAACAGAAATTAAGGGATTTTGTGAAAACTAGACCAACCTACAAGAAATGCTTTTGGAAGTCCTTCCAATAAAGAACTCACAACAGAGAACAACAAAATCAGGTCACATGACATCAACACTAAAACCAAGTCAGAAATAGATGCTAAAATAAGACCATAAATATTTTACACTGAATAACAAGAAAGTCAATCTGCACATGACAACAGCAACTAACCAAATACAGGGAATAAAATTTGTAGGTACAAAATTTCCAAATGGAGAGGAAATAGGAAAATGTCCTCATAGAACAGACTGTTCCAAAAATATAGAGACAAGAATTCACTTCAAGATAACCACAGATAGAATTAACAATCACCCTAAGCAAACCCAGAAGGAAGGAAAACAGTTTAGTAAGCATAAAACCAACAATAAAAAAGAAAGGAAACACTTGAAAACGAAAAGAACTAAGAACAAGGAAACTCCAACAACATGACAAATAACACAATAGAATGACAACAATCAATTCATACCCATCACTAATTACACTCAATGTGAGTGGACTAAATGCATTAATCAAGAGCAAGGGAGTGGCAGACTAGATAAGAAAAGAAGACCCATCGATATGCTGCCTATAAGAGATTCACCTTAGACACAAAGACGAAAACAGATTAAAAGTTAAGGGGTGGAAAAAAATATGCCAAGCCAATGATAACCAAAAAAGAGCAGGAGTGGCAATATTAATTTCTGATAAAATAGACTTTAAGGTCTAAAACAGCATAAGAGAAATAAAAGGTCACTATATGATCTGACTCAATGGCACATAACAAAAACAACAACATATTATCAAGTGCCAATTGACCAAGAAGACATTATGATAATAAATATCTATGCACCCAATGAAAGTGCTCCAAAATACATGAAGCAAATGTTAATTGAATTGAAAGGAAAAAATAGACAACTCTAAAGTAGTAGTAGGAGACTTTAACACACCTCTTGTGAGGAAGGACAGACCAACTAGAAAAAACTCAACAAAGATACAAAGAATTAAATAACACAATCAACCAACTCGACCTCATGGACATATATAGAGCACTGCACACAACAAAAGCATAATTCAAATTCTTCTCTAGTGCATGTGGATCATTCCCCAGAATAGACCATACCTTAGAACATAAAACAAGCCTCAATAAATTCAAAAGCATTGAAATATTACAAAGCATCTTCTTGGACCACAATGCTATAAAATTAGAAATTAATAATAGGAAGACCAAGAAAAAACATCAAACATTGAAGCTGAACAATATAGTGTTCAAAAACTACCAGGTAATATAAGAAATAAAAAGTGAAATAAAAAAAATTTCTAGAAACAAACAAGAATGAAGATACACCTTACCAAATCTTATGGGACCCAGGAAAAGCAGTACTCAGAGGTCAGTTTATAGCACTAAATGCACACATAAAAAAAAGAGGAAAGAAGCAAACACTCTAATTCAACAACTCCAACAATTAGAAAAAGAATAACAAAAGAATCAGTAGTACTCAGAAGTAAAGGAATAATTAAGATCAGAGAAGAAATAAATGAAACAGAAAACAAAACAAAACAAAAAACAATAGAGAAAATCAACAAAACAAGAAGCTGGTTCTTCGAAAAGAGTAACAAAATCGACAAACCATTGGCAAATCTAACAAAAGAAAAGAAAGAGAAGACGCAAATTACAAGAATAATAAACGAAAAAGGTGTCATCACAACTGACCCAACTGAAGTAATAAACATACCGAAAGAATATTATGAACTGTACTTCAACTGATACAAGAACCTGCAAGAGATAGACAAGTTACTAGAAACACAAGACCTACCTAAACTATTCCACTCAGAGATAGTATACTTGAACAGACCCATAAGAAAGGAAAAAATTGAACAGGTCATAAAAAAATTCCCACAAGAAAAAGTCCTGGCTCTGATGGCTTCACTACAGAATTCTACCAAATATTCATGGAAGAGTTGACACCTATACTACTCAAGCTATTCCAGAATATAGAGAAGATAGAATACTCCCAAATTCATTTTATGAAGCAAGCATAACACTGACATCAATACTAGAGAAATACACCACTAAAACGGAAAACTACAGACCAATATCTCTTATGAAATAGATGCAAATATCTTCGATAAAATCCTAACAAACAAAATCCAACAACATATTGAAAAAATAATACATCCTGATCAACTGGGATTCATACTTGTTTTTTTCTGTTTTAAAACTACTACTATTATTATTACTTTTGTCCTTTTTATTTTTATTCTTTATTCTTCCCTTC
>NW_006921653.1:11060804-11062409 GCF_000298275.1 Orycteropus afer afer
ATGGGTCTTCCTAAAAATTAAATTTTTATGTGCTTCCAAAGACTTCTCCAAAAGAGTCAAAAGAGAACCTACAGATTGGGAAAAAATATTTTGGCAGTGACATATCTGACAAGCGACTTAACTCTAGAATTTATAGAAAACTCCAACATCTCAATAACAAAAAGACAAATAATCCAATTGAAAAATGGGCAGAACACATGAATTGACACTTCATCAATGAGGATATTCAGGCAGCCAACAAACATCTGAAGAAATGTTCATGATCATTAGCCATTAGAGAGATACAAATCAAAACAACAATGACATACCATCTTGCCCCAGCACTCCTAGCAAAGTTCAATAACACAGAAAATAACAAATGCTGGTGAGGATGTGGAGAGATTGAGACTCATACATTGCTGTTGGGATTGTAAAATGGTACAACCACTGTGGAAAGCAGTATGGCAAATCCTCAAAAAGTTGGAATTAGAAATACCATTTGATCCAGCCACACCATTGCTAGGTATATATCCTAAAGAAGTGAGAGCCATGACAAGAACAGACATATGCATACCCATGTTCATCAAACACTATTTACCATAGCAAAAGATGGAAACAACCTACGTATCCATCAACTGAAGAATTGATAATCAAATTATGGTACATGCACAGAATGGAATACTATGCAACCCTAAAGAATAATGTAGAATCTGCAAAACACTACATAATGTGGATGAACTTGGAGGGCATTATACTGAGTGAAATAAGTCAATCACAGTAGGACAAATATTGTATTAGGCCATTATTGTAAAAGTCAAGGAAATGTTTATATATGGAAGGCAATTTTCTTTGTTGGTTACCAGGGGTGGGAGGGGAACATTCTTAGATAGGTAGAGGTAAGTATTGATTTGGGCAATGTAGCAAATGTGAGTGATCAACATGGTGGCATTGAGGAAGAGGAAGATATAGAGAGGTACATGGGAGGTACAGACAACAAAGATGGACCCTTTTGCACATGCAGTACTGCATTGTCAGTGAAGGCAAACATGGGTATACAGGCCGATGGATGGGTGGACAGGCTGAACTATTAGGTATGTTTATGCAGCAAGTCTATCCAAGACCATGTATAGGGTTGGCAGACAAGGGTCCTACAAGTGTATTTATGTTCTGTAAGAATTCCCAGGGTTATAGTAGGGCTGACAAGGGACAAGGTTGTAGTCACTTCTTGGTCATAGCCAGCTACCCAGAGGAAGCAACTAGTTGAACCTGTGGGCTTGGGACCATAGTCGCAGGGGAAATCAAACTCAATTGGCATAACATACTACACATAACTTTGTTTCACCTCCTAATTTGGGTAGTAGCGACTGGGATATTAAAAGCTTGCAGGCAGCTATCTCGATGGAATGATGGATCTCTCTTCATTCAGAGCAAAGAAGAATAAGGAAAACCAAAGTTTCATGTAAATAATTAATCCAAGTGACTGCTACCATGCGATCTGCAGTCTACATGACTATGAGACCAGAAGAACAGATGGTGCCCAGCTACTACTGTCAACCACTCAGAGGGGGATCTATGTAGGAGATCCTGGGTAGAGAGGGAGAACAATGTGGAGCAAAACTCAAAATC
>NW_006921653.1:11063044-11064378 GCF_000298275.1 Orycteropus afer afer
TTTAAAACAATACTACAGGAGACAACAAGGGATCTACATAAATGGAAGAACATGTCTAGTTCATGGATAAGCAGAGTGAATATTGTAAAAATGTCAATACTACCTAAGCAATCTAAACATTTAATGCAATCCCAATCCGGGTACCAACAACATTTTTTAAGCACATGGAAAAACCAATTAGTAACTTCATATGGAAAAGAAAGAGACCTTGGATAATCAGAACACTTCTGAAGAAGAAGAAAAAAGTGGGAGGTCTCACACTCCTGGACCTCAAAGCCTACTCTATAGCCACCGTAGTCAAAACAGCATGGTATTGGTTCAATGATAAACAGATAGACAAATGGTACAGAATCAAAAACCCAGAAATAGATGCATCCATCTCTGGACAGCTTATCTTTGACAAAAGTCCAAAACCTATTAAATGGGGAAGAGATAGCCTCTCTAACAAATGGTGCTGGGAAAATTGGATATCCACTTGTAGAAAAATGAAAGAAGACCCATACCTCACCCCATACACAAAATCAAACTCAAGTTGGATCATAGACATAAATGTAAAACCAAAAAGTATAAAATTCATCAAAGATAAAATAGAAACAAATCGAGGAGCCCTAATTTATGGCATAAATAGATTATCAAACATAATGCACAGGAGGTAGAAGAGAAGCTAGTTGACTGAGGCCTTTTAAAAATTAAATTCTTATGTGCACTGAAAATCTTTGTCAAAAAGGTAAAAAGATTGGGAGAAAATATTTGGCTATGACATATCTGACAAAGGACTTATCTCCAAAACTTATGTTGTTGTTAGGTGCTGTCGAGTCATTTTCGACTCACAGCGACCCCATGCACAGCAGAACGAAACACTGCCTGATCCCGTGCCAGCTCTTTGATCCCCGTTATACCTGAGCCCATCATCGCAGCTACTTTGTCAACCCATCACATTGAAGGACTCCACCTCTTTCATCGACCATCCACCTTACCAAACATGACATCCTTCTCCAGGGAATGGTGCCTTCTGACAACATGACCAAAGTAGATGAGATGAAGTCTGGCCATTCTTGCTTCCAAGGAACATTTTGGGTGCACTTCCTCCAGGACATATCTGTTGGTTCTTTTAGCAGTCCATGGTACTTTCAGCATTCTTCGCCAGCACCGCAACTCAAAAGCATCAACTCTTCTTCGGTTTTCCTTATTCACTGTCCATCTTTCACATGCATACGAGGTGATTGGAAATATCATGGCTTGTGTCAGGTGCACCTTAGTCCCCAAGGAGACATCCTTGCTTCTCAGCATTTGAAACAGTTCCTTCGCCATTGACTTTCCCAATGCTACACGTC
>NW_006921653.1:11068211-11070029 GCF_000298275.1 Orycteropus afer afer
ACCATCTTTAGTCATTAGAGAGAGGCAAATCAAAACAACAGTGAGGTATCATCTCTCCCCAGCAATGACAGTTCATCAGGACAGAAAATAACAAATGCTGATGAGGTTGCAGAGCAATTAGAACTCTCCTGCACTGCTGGTGGGACTGTAAAATGGTACAACCATTGTGTCAAATAGTATGGGCACCCCGAAACCCACTGCTGTCAAGTCAGATTGGCATGGCATTTCCTTAAGAAACTGAAAATAGAAATATCGTTTGAACCAGAAATTCCATTACTCGGAATATATATATATATACTAAAGAGGTGAGAGGCAGGACACATACAGACATATGCACACCTATGTTCATCACAGCACAATTCACTATAGCAAAGAGGTACAAATAATTTAGATGCCTATCAATGATGAATGGATAACAAAATTATGTTGCATTCACACAATGGAATACTATACTACATTAAAGAAAAATGAAGGATACACAAATCATCTCACAACATGGATAAACCTGCAGGATATTAAGTTGAGTGAAATATGTCAATCACAGGAGGACAAATATTGTATGAGCCCATTACCTTAAAGAGAGAAAGAAAGGTTTGCTTAAGGAAAGGAACTCACTTTATAGGTTACTGGGGAGGGGAGGAAGAGGAGGGAATAATTTCAGTTTATCACAGAGCTCTGGTAGCATAGTGCTTAAGGCACTTGACTGCTAACCAGAAGGCTGGCGGTTCAAACCCACCACCCTCTCCTTGGAAGGAAGATGGGGCACTCTACTTCCGTAGTGATACTGCCTCAGAAACCCAAGGAGGGGTCGCTATGAGTTGGGTCTAACTTGATCGCACATAACAACATAACAACAACAGTTGGGGGCATATGCTGATGTGGGTAAGGGGAAGGATGGTATGGAAAGAGTCTGTGACCAGCATGGAAACATTGGGGAAAGGGAGGACACTGAATTGTGCACATAAGATATAGATGACAGAGGCTGATACCAGTTTATCCACAATACTGCATTACCATTAACACCAAACACCAGGCTACAGATAAACACATAAACATCTGAGAAGATCAGAGAGGGTCAGTGAACAGGATTATACCCTAGACCAGGGATAGATTCAGCTGAAGCTAATCTTGCACAGATATCAGTGATACTAAATACCCACAATCCTTACAGAAACAACAGAAGACAGATGTAGAGCAATCCCTTACAGACAGCCAGACTGTGGGAGAGAGATCCAATGGATCTACTGACTCAGGACCATAGTACTGGGCAACACCATACTCAATTGGGACAACAAAATTAATAAAAATCTTGTTCTACAACCTACATTCATGAGTAGTGACTGGGGTCTTAAAAGCTTTTGAGTGGCCATCTAAGATGCAGCCAATGGTGTCTTATCATCAGAAGTGAAGAAAAGTGCAAAACACTGTGGGCATTTGGAAACAATCAGTCCGAGGACTTGATGGACCTTGAGACCAGAAGAACTAGATGGTGCCCAGCTACCCATTCCAACCACTCAGGGAAGGATCAAAACTGGAGATCCTGGATAGAATGGGAGGAAAAACATGGAACAAAATCCAAAATAATGACCAGAATTACTGGTTGGATGGAGTCTGGTGGGACCCCCAATACTATGACTCTGGGATATACTTCAAGCCTGGAATAAAACTCACTCTCAAGGGCTGACTCTCAGCCAATAGTAAATAAGATATATATGCAGACCATTCAACCTGAGTGACACACCCACATACTCTAGGGAGATGCATCTCTTGGAGCAATTGCCATGGGGCACCAGATGGGCAATATTCAAATGGAAGAAA
>NW_006921653.1:11075104-11076546 GCF_000298275.1 Orycteropus afer afer
TATTTATGATCTAAATCAGATATGCTAGCTTCTTGATGTTAGAGTTTCAAGCATCTAGTAACTTGTGATTCATGAAGACAAATATATTACTTTGGTATCTGTGATAGTAAATGTTATGTATCAGTTAGGCTAGGCCATAATTTTCAGTGGTTTGTCAGAGACTTTTCATTTTGTGATCTAATGTGAGCAACCAATCAGTTGAAAAGAAAGTTTCTGTGGAGGTGTGGCCTGCCTCCACTATGTAAATGGATGTTCTGGCAAAACTGCCTCTCTCTGGACCATTGCCTAACTTCGAAGTTTTGGAACTTAAATTTGTAGAAATCTCTGGCCTAAAATTCATACATCATATCAAGGGATCTCATTCCCCATTCCAGATCTTTGCTATCATTTTTTTTTTTTTTTAGGTCTCAGTTTAAAAGTCATCTCCCCAAAGAGAATTTCCCTAAGCATATATTTCAGCATAACCACCTACCCGTCCAACCATTGGTTTCTAGCACAGCACTTGTTTATTTTCCTCGTAGGATTTAAGATAGCATGAAATTATTTTGATAACTAGTATTTGTGTTCATTGTGTGTTTTCCAGTAATATAGAAAATGGTTGGGACCAGAGACTACACTTACTTTCTTAACCATTTTATACTTAGAACTAAATTATACTTGAGTACCCAACCAAAAAAACAAAAAAACAAAAAACAAAAAAACTGCCATCCAGTTGATTCCGACTAATAGCAACCTCTATTGGGGTTGGAAGGAGGTAAATCTTAATGGAAGTAGATTGTCCCCTCTTCCTTCCACAGAGTGGCTGATGGGTTTGAACCACCAACTTTCTGATTAGTAGTCAAGTGCCTTAGGCACTGCACCACCAGAGCTACTTTGGCATAGAGTAGATACACAATAAATAAATGAATGAATGAATGAACGACATTCATTAGTGTACTGGGAGTCATCATAAAATGACATTTCTTGTGTACCAAGAGTATTTGCACTTTTGATAATATTATTATTGATAATATAATTAATTTTGATAATATTATTAATTCCATAATTAATATAGAATAATGACATATAAGAACTGTCAGAGTCCAATGACATTTTTGCCTAAAGATATGATCTTCTAAAGGCCTAAATGTCATATATTCATTATTAAAAAAAAAAGAATTTGACTATATTTTACACTAGTATTTTATTATCTAATCATTTTGTCCATTGTTTACTGCTTATATTTTCATTGTATATCTGTTACATCTGTTGCATTATCTATGTCACACAACCCCTCTAAATATGCTCTTAGTAAATGATAATTAATCAAATGTTCTGTTCTCATCTGTGTAACACACACACATGCAAACATATTTATCCACATTTAAGGAAATTTTATTAAAAAATAAAATCACACTATTATGACATAAAGATTTGCTATCCCACCCAGGGATATTGAAGCT
>NW_006921653.1:11076646-11080544 GCF_000298275.1 Orycteropus afer afer
TCAACCTGAGTGACACACCCACATACTCTAGGGAGATGCATCTCTTGGAGCAATTGCCATGGGGCACCAGATGGGCAATATTCAAATGGAAGAAAAGCAGGGCACACAGGAGTGCTTAACTATGAAAGGCACAGGGCAGGTGTTACTGAGAAGGGAAAGGAAGAGAGTGGTTTAGGGTTGGGGATGGTAATTAGGGAGTGAAACCAAATGTGCATGAAATGTTGAATGTAAAACAAATTTTGCTCTGTAAATTTGCACCTAAAGTACAATAACAAAACAAAACAAAAAAACCCACATATCATTGATGAAGAAAGCAAAGAGTCATTAAAAAGACAGAAAAAGAAGAAAAGACGACAATGGATGTCAGAAAAGACTCTGAAACTTACTCTTGAACAGAGAGTAGCTAAAGTAAATGGAAGAAATGACAAGATAAAAGAACGGAACAGAAGATTTCAAAAAGCAGCTTGAGAAGAAAAAATCAATTATTATAAGGAAATGTGCAAAGACATGGAGTTAGAAAACCAAAAAGGAAGAACATGCTCAGCATTTATCAGGCTAAAGGAGTTGAAGAAAAATTCAAGCCTCGAGTTGCAATATTGAAGGATTCTATGGCCAATATGTTGAATGATGCAGTAAACATCAAATGAAGATGGAAGGAATACACAGAGTCACTGTACCAAAAAGAATCTGTTGATGTTCATCCATTTCTGGAGGGAGCATATGATCAAGAAGTAATGGTATTGAAGGAAAAAGTCAAAGCTGCTCTGAAGGAATTGGTGAAAAATAAGGCTCCAGGAGTTGACTGTATACTCATTGAGATGTTTCAACAAATGGATATTGATCTGGAGGTATCTACTCCTCAATGACAAGAGATTTGGAAGAGAGCTACCTAGCCAACTGACTGGAAGAGATCCATATTTGTACCCATTCCAAAAAAAGTTGATCCCACACAGAATGTGGAAATTATCAAACAATATCATTAATATCACATGTAAGTAAAATTTTGCTGAAGATAATTCAAAAATGGTTGTAGCAATATATTGACAGGGAACTTCCAGAAATGTAAGCTGGATTCAGAAGAAGACATGGAATGAGGAATATTACTGCTGACTTCAAATGGATCTTGGCTGAAAGCAAAGAAAAGCAGAAAGATGTTTATTTCATTTTATGGATTCTGCAAATGCATTCAACTGTGTGGATCATGACAAATTATGGATAACTTTGAGAAGAAAGAGAATTCCAGAATACTTAATTGTGCTCATGAGGAACATGTATGGAGATCAGGAGGCTGTCGTTTGAACAGAACAAGGGGATGGATATTGCATGGTTCAAAATCAGGAAGAGAGTGCACCAGAGTTGTATCCTTTCACTATACTTATTCAATCTGCATGCTGAACAAATAATCTGAGAAGCTGGGGGATATAAAGAAGAGTGTGGCATCAGGATTGGAGGAATAGTTGTAAACAACTTTCAATATGCAGATGACATCACCTTACTTTGTGAAAGTGAAGATGACTTGAAGCACTTACTGATGAAGATTGAAAACTACAGTCTGCAGTATGGATTGTACTTCAACATAAATAGAACGACAATCCTCACAACTGGATCAATAATCAGCATCATGATAAATGGAGAAAATATTGTTACTTGTCCTTGAGTCAGTCCCATCTCATGGTGACCTCATGTGTTACAGGGTGAAACAGCTTCAAGGAGTTTCCTTGACAGTTAGGAAATACGAAATATATGAGCCTTGAAAATAAGTACTAAATGAATGGTATAATGGAGTGTTTCAGGAATTCACGGGAGAGTTTGCTTTTCTTTTTTGCTGTAAAAGAGAATTTTATAGAGAAAGTGAGACTAAGAATCTGTAGGATTTTAACAGTGCCTGAAAGGTAATGCAATGCAACCACTGCCGTAGAGTTGGATCCAACTCATAGTGACCCCTCCTTTGGTTTCCGAGGCAATATCACTACATAAGTAGATTACCCAACCTTCCTTCAGGGAGTAGCTGGTGGATTGAATCACTGGGCTTCTGGTTAACAGTCAAATGCCTTAGGCACTACACTACCAGATCTCCCACAGCCTGAAAAGTAGAAACTTCAAATAAACAATATAAAGTGATTGGTAACAAATACCATATTAACTAATTTGGAAACTTCAGAAAAGCATAGTCGACAACCTGGCTCTGCCACCAACAGTAAATTGTGTAGCATTGAGCAAATCACAGCCACTCTGAACCTCTGTCTCCTCATGGGTTTATTTAGATGATTAGAAATAACCTATATGAAATGACTTACATTGTGCCAGGCAAATGGTCTGAAATCACTGAATGGTTCCACACTTATTATCATTGTTTCTTGATTAATGCAAATCTAACCACCATCATCTCAGCAGGCCTCATTTTAGTACTCGCATGGTAGACATAAGAAATCAAAATTGACCTTAGCAGTGATTTAGTCCAGTCTCCTCATTTTTTCCAGAGAAAATTAATGCCTAAGGAAATTAAATGGCTTGCCCCAGGTTACAGAGCCAGTTAGTGGCAGTGACAGTGTCAGCTATAGAACATATGATTTCTTACTCAGGTTCAGAACACTTTTCTTTTCAGTGCACATCATTAATACTAGTACATATATCTTAATAAACATCTATTTAAAAATGTGTACTAATTACATATATGCAGTCAAAGAACTGAAATAGATGGAATAATTGTTAAATCTAAGTACTGAAGTGGTGTTGCAAACTTACAATCAGGACAATTTTGATGAACAAAGAAGTGGAAGGACCTTGATAGTCTCTAATAGATGAAATCTTTGTCACAGCCCTGACTTTGCCATGTAGGGACTGGATTCATGGTGAAGATTTTAACTGGCTAACTAATAGCATCTTACTGTCTGACAAATTTTATTTAAAGCTGTTGCTTTGCTTTCCCAACTGCCTTACTTACTTACCAACTTGAAACTTGGGAATCTGAAGAGAAGTCACAGGGGGCCTCTTGACCTTGCAGAAGCGGAGGAGAATTTTGTGGTTCCTCACATGACTTCTGGGCCCTCTGGTTCCGCTCAGATTTCTACCATAGGAAGCTGGACCAGTCCCAGTGTACTTGCACTAAATTCTGAGGTGCAACATAAACTTGCAACTTGTTTTCTTAGAAATTTCCAGGCTTGGTTGTCTTTCCCTGGCATAATGAACCACATCTCCTTCTATTGCCTGACTAGATTGTTTAGGCTGTGGCTTCTGTATCATGTCCACCTTACCTGTTGTCAAGGTAGCCCCACACAAGCCTTCTATCTCTGAGTTCAGCTCTCTTCTGTCTTATTTGTGAGGGAGATGGGACTTTCAGGGCCATTCATACCCCGTGAAACAAATACTTTCTCAGAATAATTGTTCAGGCCCTCTGTCTGCTTAACTTGGCCATATCTTCATTTTAATTTTCTCTGGTGTGGCTGTCCCATGTTGCTATAAAGAGTACATTGTGAGGTTTTCTTTTCAGAGCTCAAAATAAAAGTGGGGAAAACTTCTGATTTGACTTTTCCCTTAAGGTAACTAACTGCACACTTTAGGTTCTGTGATTTAAGAACTGATGGTGAAAGCTACAAACTTTATGCCTCACTGTGCTTTGTTCTTCATTTGCTATCTATTATTCTTCTCAAACTTAACTGGACCATAAGGAGCTCTCATGACCCTTTCACCTTCCAATCTCCCCAAAATTCTTCTTCTGATATTATATCTTGTGTCCTCTCTGCACTATGTTGTTGTTGTTGTTAAGTGCCGTCGAGTCGTTTCCGACTCATAGCGACCCCATGCACAGCAGAAACGAAACACTGCCCGATCCCGCACCAGCCCCACAATCCCTGCTATACTCGAGCCCATCATCGCAGCCACTGTATCAATCCATCTC
>NW_006921653.1:11085484-11106487 GCF_000298275.1 Orycteropus afer afer
TTAGTAGTCAAGTGCCTTAGGCACTGCACCACCAGAGCTACTTTGGCATAGAGTAGATACACAATAAATAAATGAATGAATGAATGAACGACATTCATTAGTGTACTGGGAGTCATCATAAAATGACATTTCTTGTGTACCAAGAGTATTTGCACTTTTGATAATATTATTATTGATAATATAATTAATTTTGATAATATTATTAATTCCATAATTAATATAGAATAATGACATATAAGAACTGTCAGAGTCCAATGACATTTTTGCCTAAAGATATGATCTTCTAAAGGCCTAAATGTCATATATTCATTATTAAAAAAAAAAGAATTTGACTATATTTTACACTAGTATTTTATTATCTAATCATTTTGTCCATTGTTTACTGCTTATATTTTCATTGTATATCTGTTACATCTGTTGCATTATCTATGTCACACAACCCCTCTAAATATGCTCTTAGTAAATGATAATTAATCAAATGTTCTGTTCTCATCTGTGTAACACACACACATGCAAACATATTTATCCACATTTAAGGAAATTTTATTAAAAAATAAAATCACACTATTATGACATAAAGATTTGCTATCCCACCCAGGGATATTGAAGCTGTTGCAGTTGCTATTGACTGTCTTCTATGTGGCCCAACTCAAGGCAACACTACTGAACAGAAAGCTGCCTGGTCCGGCACCATCACATGACTATTTATAGATTGGACTATTGTAATCTATATGTGTTTCAATGGCTAATTTTGAAGGGAAGAATTCTATCACTGAACCACCACTACCCCCATATACAGAGTAATTGCCACCTGGTATTGCTGAGAGCTCATAATAGATCAGAATAGTTCTTTCAGATATTGCTGAAAGTAAAATGTCTGAACAATGGCTATTTCTTCATCATGTCCTTCTCCTCTATTTTTTCTCTTCCAAAATAAAAATACAAGTATTCTGAAAATACCAATTATATTACTCAAATCATATATTTATATACATGTGTGTGTGTATATACATCCAGAACAAGCAAAATGTAATAGAATTTTGTAACTAGACTAGCATCCAGACCTTTCTTGTAATTTTCATTTGATGTTGTTAGGTTCAGTTGAGTTGGTCCTGACTCATTTTATCCTATGTACAACAGAACAAAATATTCCCTGATCATGTACCATCTTCCCAATTAGTGCTACATACATTTGAGACCGTTTTTGCAGCTCATTGTGTCCATCTCTTTGAGAGTTCTCTTTTTTTACTGACCCTCTACTTTATCAAGAATGATGTACTTCTCCAGGGACTGGTCCATCCTGATCACATGTCCAAAATACATGATATAAATTCTCACCATACTTGCTTCTAAGAAATATTCTGCTGTACTTCTTCCAAGATAGATTGATTTGTTCTTCTGGTAGTCCACAGTATTTTCAGCATTCTTCATCAATACCACATTTCAAAGGCATCAACTCTTCTTCCTTATTCATTCTCCAGCTTTTGCATGCATATGAGACAATTGAAAACAGCTTGTATCATGCATACTTTAGTCTTCAAAGTGACATCTTTGTTTTTTAACACTATAAAGACTTTTACCCCCAGATTTACTGAAAGTGCTATGTTGTCTGAGTTCTTGACTGTTGTATCTATAGACATTGATTGTGAATCCAAGTGATGTGAAATTCTTGACAACTTCAATCTCTTCTCCATTTACCATGTTGTTGCTATTGGTCCAATTGTGAGGAATTTAGCAGTCTTTATTTTGAAGTATAATTAATACTAAAGGTTGTAGTCTTTGATCTTCATCAGTAAGAGTATCAAGTCTTCATTTCTTTCACCAAGCAAGGTTGTGTCCTCTGCATCCTGCATGTTTCTCCAATTGTGATGCCATGTTCTTTTTGGATTATTTGCACAGCATAACAGATTGAATACAGATGATGAAAGAACATAATCCTGATACAAACCTTTTTTGATTTTAAACCATACAGTATCCTCTTGTTCTGTTTGATCTACTACCTCATGGTCTATGTGCACATTCTTGATGAGTCCAGTAAGTGTTCTGGAATTCCCATTCTTCCCTATGCTATCCATGATTTGTTGTGATCCACACAATCATGTGTTTTTCATAGTCAATAAACCATATATAACCTCTTTATGGTGTTCTCTGCATTAGCCAATATTCATCTGACATCAGCAATGATATCTTTCAATCCACATCCTCTTCTGAATCAGCTTGAATTTCTGGCAATTCCTATCTGTGTATGGCTGCAATTGTCTTCAGCAAAAATTTGCTTGAGTGTGATATTAATTATATTGATTGATAATTTCCACATTTTGTTCGAAAACCTTTCATTGGAATGGGCCCAGATATGGTTCTCTTTCAGTCAGGTGGCCAAGTAGCTGTTTTGCAAATGACTTGGCATAGAGAAGTGAGTGTTTCCAGTGTTGCATCTGTTTGTTGAAACATACCAATTGGTATTTCATCATTGTTTTTCACCAATGTCTTCAGTGTACCTTGGACTTCTTCCCTCAAAAACCATCGGTTCTGGGTCATATGGTACTCCTGAAATAGTTTAATGTTGAACAGTTCCTATTGGTGCAGTGTCTGTGTATTCTCTCCATCTTCTTTTGATGCTTCCTGTTCATTCAATGTATTTTTATTTTCCTATGGAACCCTTTAATATAGCAACTTAGACCTTGAATTTTTCTTCATTTAATTCAGCTTGAGAAATGCTGAGCATGTTCTTCCCTTTTGGATTTCTAACTCCACATTTTTTCACATTCCATTATAATACTTTACTTTGTCTCCTTAAGCTTCCCTTTCAAATCTTTTGAATAAACTGGGAAAAGGAATATCGACCCTCTCCTTTTAGTTACAATGCTTCTGATCTTTTCCAATGATCAAAAATTTGTAATATACCTGATTTTAGGCAAGCTTGGATGTGTAGTATTTTTCTGTGTGACTATGTGGTTAGTCAAAAATCTTATTGCATGAAAAGAAAGGAAAAAAAGAATCAAAAGTAGTGATAGTAGGGATGAAAATCATCAAGACATATCATCATCAAACTCAGCAAAACCAAGACAAAGAAAGAATCTTGAAAGCAGAATGGGGAAAAAGAAAAAGTTACCTACAAAAGGGAACCAATAAGACTAAGCTCTAAGTTTCTCATCAGAAACCATGCAGATGTGAAGGCAATGGGATGATATATATATATATATATATATATATATATATATATATATAACTGGAAAAAAATCCAACCAAGAATTATATCCAGCAAAATTATCCCTCAATATGATATTGAAATTAGAATATTTTCATATAAGCAGAAATTAATGGAATGTGTTAAAACCAGACCAACTTACAAGAGATGACAAAGGGAGTCCTTTGGACAGAGAATCAACAACAGCAAACAACAAATGACCATTAACACACATGATGAAATAACCCAGAAACCAACCTAGCTATGGAATTATCTCAAGTAAAATGAAATAAGTTTACAAGACTGCAAACAAAGAACCAGAGAAATCAATTGGCAAATGAAGACAACTACAAACTAAAAAGAGGGAAAAAAATTGTGTAGTTACAGAATTTCTAAATGATGAGAAAGTCAAGACAATTGAGAGATAGAATGGACTGTTCCAAACTTGGGAAGAAAATTATAAATCATGGCGTAACTTAAAGAAAAATAATAAACCTTTTCATCAAAATAAAAAAGAGGACAAGCACAAATATTTAGCAAACACTAAAGCTATAGCAAAGAAGGAAGTGATAACACAATTCATAAACAAAATAAGTACAGCATAGGGAATTATGTGTATCAAAGAAATCAGCAGCACCATGAAAAACCACGTAACACAATGACAGGAACAAATTCATACTTGTCTACAATTATATTGCATGTAAATGGATTAAATGCACCACTCAAGAGACAGAGAGTTGCAGAATGGATAAGAAAACATTAGCCATCAATAAGCTGTCTATAAGAGACACATCTTAGAGATCAAGACAAAAATATATTAAAAATCAAAGTTTGGCAAATAGCAGTCAAAAAACAGGCCTAACAATATTAACTTCTGACAAAATTGACTTCAAGACAAAAACCACCATAAGAGACAAGGAAAGACGTTACATTATGATTAAAGGATTGATTGAACAACAGGACATAACCATAATAAATATCTATGCACTCAGTGAAAGAGCTTCAAAATACATAAATCAGACTTTAACAGAATTGAAAAGACAAATAGATGACTCCACAGTCACAGTAAGAGATTTTAATACACCACTTTGAATGCAAGATAGAACAACTGGAAAGAAACTCATCGAAGACACAGAAAAACTAAACAATACAATCCACCAACTTGACCTTATAGACATCTACAGAGCATGTCACCCAACAAAGCACAATATACATTCCTCTCCAGTGCACATGCAACTTTCTCCAAGATAGACCAGAAATTAGGCCACAAAGCAACTTAAATAAATTTTAAAATATTGAATACTACAAATATCTTCTCAGATCACAATGCTAAAAAATGAGACCAACAATAAGAAGATCAACAGAAAAAAGGGTAAATACATGGTAACTAGTAACATCTTCCTTTAAAAACATCTGAATAACAGAAGAAATGAAAAAATGAAATTAAAAAATTTCTTACATCAAACAGGAATAAAAACACAACATATGAATCTCTGGGACACAGCAAAAACAGTGATCAGAGTCTAATTTATAGCAATAAATGCACACATCAAAAAAGAAGAAAGAGCCAAAATCCACACCTTAACCAACATCTTTCTCCAACTATTAGGAAAAGAGCAGCAAAAAAAAAAAAAAAAAAGCCTGCAGTCACCAGAAGAAAAGAAATAATAAAAGTTTTGAGCGAGATACAACATAGAAAGACAATAGAAAAAAATCAATGAGACTAGAAGTTGGTTTTTGAGAAGATTAATAAAATTGACAAAACACTGGCAAACAACAAAAAAAAGAGGAAGAGGCTGCAAATCAGATGAATAAGAAACAAATTGGGTGACATCACAACAGAACCAACTGAAAAAAAAGAATAATATCAGGATACTATGAAGAACTGTACTCTAACAACAAACTTAAAAATCTAGAAGAAATGGGCAGATTTTTAGAAATATACTATTTATTTAAACTACCACAGACTGAAGGGGAAAATTTGAGCTGACCCATAACAAAAAAAGAAATTGAAGAGGTCATAAAAAAATTATGAACAGCAACAACAACAAAAGGCCCAAATGGTTTCCCTGGAGAATTCTGCCAAATATTCATAGAAGAACTGACACAATACCACTCAAACTATTCCTGAACACAGAAAAGGATGGAATCTTCCCAAATTCATTTTATGAAGGATATCAGGCAAAGATACCAAAGAAACCAAAATCAGCCAAAGATACCACTAAAAAGGAAAACTACAGACCAATATCATTCATGAATATAGATAAAAAAAATTCTCAACAAAATCCTAGCCAACAAACTCCAACAACATATCAAAAAGTAATACATTATGACCAAATGCGGTTCATACCAGGTATGCAAGGATGGTTCAACATTGGAAAAATTATCAACATCATCCATCACATAAGTAAAATAAAAGAACCACATGATCATATTGATCAATGTAGAGAAGGCGTTTGATAAAATCTAACACCCATTTCTGATAAAGGCTCTCAGAAAAATAGGAATAGAAGGGACATTCCTCAACATAATAAAGGGTATCTCTGCAAAACCAACAGCTAACATTATTCTCAATGAAGAGAGACCAAAACCATTTCCCTTGTCAACAGGAAGCAGACAAGGATGCCCTCTATCACCACTTCTATTCAACAATGTATTGGAAGTCCTAGCCAGGGTGATAAGGCAAGAAAGGCAAATCAAAGGCATCCATATTGGTAAGGAAGAAGTCAAACTATCCCTATTTGCTGATGATATGATCCTATATATGGAAAACCCAAGAGACTCAGCAAAGAAACTACTGGAACTAATTGAGAGATTTAGCATTGTGGCAGGAGACAAGATCAACATGCAAAAATCAGTTGAATTCCTGTACATCAACAAAGAAATTGCTGAAAAGGAAATAAGGAAATCAATAACATTTACAATAGCTACCAAAAAGATAAAATAGTTGGTAATAAACCTTACCACAGATGCAAAAACCTGTACAAAGAAAACTACAAATCACTACTTCAAGATACCATAAGATGTCCACATAAATGAAAGAACATACCATGTTAATGGATAGAAAGACTGAACACTGTGAAAATGTCAATACTACTCAAAGCAATCTATATATTCAATGTAATCTCAATCCAGATCTCATAAAAATTCTTTAAGGATACAGAAAAACCAATCATTAATTTTATATAGAAAAGAAAGAGACCTTGGATAAGCAAAGCACTATTGAAGAAGAACAGAGAAGAAGGTCTCACACTGCTGGATCTCAAAACCTACTACTGTACAGCCACTGTAGTCAAAACTGCCTGGTATTGGTGCAATGACAGACACATAGACAAGTGGAATAGAATTGAGAACCCAGAAACAGATCCATAAACCTATGGTCAGCAGATTTTTGACAAAGGGCCAAAATATATTAAATGGGGAAGAGATACAAATGGTGCTGGCAAAACTGGTTATCCATTTGCAGAAAAATGAAACAAGATCCATACCTCACTCCATACACAAAAACTAACTCCAGATGGGTTGTTATTGTGAAACCTGAAACTATAAATTTCCTCAAGGAAAAAATAGGGGCAAATTTAGGGGCCTTAATTTATGGCATAAATAGACTATCAAGCATAACCCCAAATCCACTAAAAGCAGAAGATAAGTTTGATGATTGGGACCTTCTAAAAGGTAAATTCTTATGAGTTTCAAAAGACTTCTCCCAAAGGGTAAAAAGAGAACCTACACAATGGGAAAAATATTTGGCAACAACATACCTGACAAGGGACTTATCTCTAAAATTTGAAGAAAACTGCAACATTTCAACAACAAAAAGACAAACAATCCAATTAAAAAATGGGCATATGACGTAAGTAGATATTTCCCAAAACAAGATATTCAGGTGGCCAATAAACACATGAAGAAATGTTTGCAATCATTAGCCATTAGAGAGATGCAAATCAAAGCAACAATGAGATACTACCCTAGCATTAATAGCAAAGTTCAACAACATATAAAATACTAAATGCTGATGAGGATGTGGAGAGATTAGGAATCTCATACACTGCTGGTGGGACTGTGAAATGATACAATCACTATGCAAATTGGTATGGTGATACCTTAAAAAGTTAGAATTTGAAATACAATTTGATCCAGCAATCCCATTACTAGGTATGTATCCTAAAGAAATGTGAGGCAGGACAAGAGCAGATATATGCATTCCCATGTTCACTGCAAGACTATTCACGGTAGCAAAGAGATGGAAACAACTTAAGTGCCCATCAACAGAGGAATGGATAACCAAACTATGGTACATACACACCATAGAATACTATACAACGCTAAAGAATAATGTAGAATCTGTGAAACACTCGTAACATGGAAGAACTTGAAGGACATTTTGCTAAGTGAAATAATTCAATCATAGAAGGACAGACATTTCATTAGTTCACTTTTTTAAAAAGTCAAGGAAAGGTCTATATATGGAAGGAAACTTTATTTCTTGGTTACCAGGGACCAGCGTGGAGAGGAGGGAACACTGCTAGATTGGTAGAGATAAGTATTGATTTGGGTGAAGGGAAGGGTAATGTACCAAAAGTGAATGATCAACATGGTAGCATTAAGGAAGAGGAAGACATAGAGAGGCTCATGTGAGGTACAGACAACAAAGATGAACACTTTTCCAAGTACAGTAATGCATTGTCAGTGATGGCAAGCATTGATTTATGGGTGGATAGATGGTTGGACAGGCTGAAATGATCAGATATGTCTAGGCAGGGGGCTATGTGCCCATGACCGTGTACAGGGTTGGCAGATGATGTTTTTACAAGCTTATTTGTACGTACTGTAAGAATGTCCATGTATATAGTAGAGCTGATAAGGGGAAAGGTTTAGTGGCTTCTTGGACACAGTCAGCTACCCTGAGGGAGGGAGTAATTGGACTTTTGGGCTCAGTACCATGGTCTCTGGGGACATCAAGCTCAATTAGCATAACATACTACATAAAAATATTTTTCTACCTCCTACTTTGGTAGGTAGCATCTGAGGTATTATAAGCTTGCAAGCAGCCATTTAGATGCAATGATAGGTCTCTCCTTGTTCAGAGTAAAGAAGAATGAAGAAAATCAAAGACATGTGGAACAATTAGTCTAAGAGACTAGGAGATGATGTGATCCTCAGCCTATATGACCATAAGACCAGAACAACTAGATGGTGCCTGACTACCACTGTCAACTGCTTGGAGGAGGATCAGTGTAGGCGCTTCTGGATAGAGAGGAGAACAATGTGGAACAAAACTCAAAATCATCAAAAAAGAAGAAAAAAAAACAGGTTTGCTGGTCTGATAGAGCCTGGTGTGACTCCTGAAAATATGGCCTCTAGTTACCCTTCAGGTCTGGAACTGAACACACTCCTGTGGCTTCCAGCCAAACAATAGACAGGCATATGAGGTGAATATTTACATCAAGTAGATACACTCCCTGGAGTGATAAATTGATCAATTGATCAATCATGGAAGAACAGAAAGGCAGTGTTTGTAAAGGAATATAGCATAGGGGGGCAATAGTGCATGGGAGGGAAGGACACAGGGAAGAGGTAACTATAGGGAGGAAGTGGGAAGAGGGCTGTTATATTGTAGGGAATTACAGTCTATGTCATGAAACAAAATGTGTATGAACTACTATATGGAAAAATAATTTACTTTGTAAACTTTCACACAAATCTCAACAAAAATTTAAAAATAAATAAAAATAAAAATAAAGAAATGTTCATGATCATTAGCCTTGAGAGATGCAAGTCAAAACAACAAAGAGATATCATCTCACCCCAGAAATAACAGCAAAGTTCAAAAAAGCAAAAAAGCAAAACAAAACAAAAATGATGGCAAGGATGTAGAGAGACTGGAACCCTCATACACTGCTGGTGTGACTGTTAAATGGTATAAGCACTTGTGGAAAGTGGTATGGTACTTCCTTAAAAGTTGAAAATAGAAATACCATATGATCCAGCAATCCCACTACTAAGTATATATCCTAGAGAAATGAGAGCTGTGACATAAACCTATATATATACACCCACATTCATTGCAGCATTATTCACAATAGCAAAAATATAGAAACAACCTAAGTGCTCAACAAGGTATGAACAGACAAACAAACTGTGGTACATAAACCCAAGATAACACCATGCTTATGATCTAATAGAAACTGGTGGAACCCCTGAGAGTATGTATGACAGTTAGACATCTTTAAAGCCAGGAATTAAACACCCATGTTTCAACTTTGAGCCAAATGATAGACAGGCCTATAAGTTGAACAGTGATACGAAGAAGGTATTCACATATTAGAACAATCAACCACATAAGATCAGGAGAGTAACATTTGCTATTATTATTATAATATAACTTCATTTCTTCTCAGTTTTTCCACTTGCAAATGTTGTTGTTGTTGTTGTTATGTCCCATCGAGTCAGCAAAATGCAGACCATAATGCCTATGCTATTTCAGAGAGAATGCATCAAAAATTACTTGGAAAAAAATAAAATTTAATGATCATAACATATAAATTAATTTGATAATTTTTTAAAAAAAAATTTCATTGTGATTAGGGAGATATTTTATAGTGCAAATTCACTTTTCCATACAGAAGTTCATACACATTATTTTTCATGATAATGACTGCAATTCCACAGTGTAACAGCTCTCTTCCCATTTCCTCCCTATAATCCTCTTCCTATGTCCTTCTTTCTTATACATTCCTGTCCCCTGAGCTATCTCCCTGTGCAAATACTGGCCTTCTGTTCTCTCATTATTTATCATTCTAAGGAGTGTATTTACCTGATGTAAATATTTATTATTTGTCTGGAAGCCATGGGAGTGAGTTCAATTCCAGACCTGAAAGGGAACTAGGGGCCAGAGAGTCTTGGGGGTCTCATCAGGCTCTAGGATCTATAAGACAAGTAAACCTGCTCTTTTTTTATGATTTTAAGTTTTGCTTCATATTGTTTTCTCACTCTGTACAGGATCTCCTGCACTGATCCCCCTCGGTGTGGTTGACAGTGGTAGCCAGGCACCATCTAGTTCTTCTGGTCATATAGGCTAAAGTTGACAAGGTCCACTTGTCCGTAACTGTTTCCACGCACCTTTGGATTTCTTCGTTTTTTGCTCTGGATGAGGAGAGACCTAATGTTGCATTAAAATGGCCACTTGCAAGCTTTTAAGACCCCAGATGCTACTCACCAAAGGAAGACCTAGAACAATAATTTTGTGTAGTATGTTATGGTAATTGAGCTTGATGTCCCCTGTGAATGTGCTCCTGAGTCTACAGGTCCAACTACTCACTCCCTCAAGGTGGTTGACTGTAGCTGATAAATTACCATACTTTTACACCTGGCTAGCACTACTATATATATGGACATACATATAGCACATATAAATACATACGTAGAAATATCATCTGCCAACCTGATATGTGGTCATGGGTATATTCCCTTTTGCCTAGACATAGCTCATCATTCAGCCTGTCTATCCATCTATTTACCAGTGGATTATTGTCTGTTATCTCTGATAACAATATATTGTCTATGTAAAAAGGTTTATCTTTGTTGTCTGTACCTCTTGTGCACCTCTCTGTGTCTTTCTTTCCTGAGTGCTATTGTTTTGGTCACTCACTTTTGGTATATTGCCATTTCTTTCACCCAAATCAATACTTGTCTCTACCTATCTAGCAGTGTTCTCTCCCATTAGGTGATATTGAGTGGGTTCTGACTCATAGTGGCCCTATGTACAACAGAATAAAACACTGCCATGTGCCATTGTCACTGTCCTTGCTATACTTGAGGCCATTGTTGCAGTCACTCTGTCAATTCGTCTTGTTGAGGGCCTTCCCCTTTTCCCTGACCCTCCGCTTTACCAAGCATGATATCCTTCTCTAGAGAATTAATTGTCCTTTCTGACAAATATGACCAAAGGAGGTGAGATAAAGTCTGCCCATTCTTGCTTCTAAGGAGCATTCTGGCTGCCTTCTTCCAAAACTCATTTATTCGCTCTTCTGGCAGTCCATGGTATTTTCAGTATTCTTCGCCACCACCACAATTCAAAAGCATCAACTCTTCTTCAGTCTTCCTTAGTCATTGTCCAGCTTTCACATGCATATGAGGCAATTGAAAATACCATGGCTCGGGTTAGGCACAACTTAGTCCCCAAAGTGCCATCTTTGCTCTTCAACACTTTAAAGAGGTCTTTTGCAACAGTTTTGCCCAATGTAGTAGGATGTATGATTTCTTGGCTGCTGATAAATTTGATAAATAAATCATACTTAATGTAAATAACAATAGTCCCTTGGTGGCAAAAATTATTTATTTTTTCACTCCTAACTAAAAGGTTGTCAGTTTTAACACACCTAGAGGTGTCTTGGAAAAAAGCCCTGATAACTTGCTTTTGAAAAGTCACAGCATTGAAAACCATATAGAACACAGTTCCACTATGATACAAGTGGGGCTCATCATGAGTTGAAATCAATTCATTGGTAACTTTTTTTGATTTTTATTGTATGAGACAAGAACCACTTAAATACTTTAAATATATTATCTCATTTAATTCAATCATCATAAGAAGAAGTATGTACTATGATGTATTTCATAGTTCCTTTATCACACATTTGAGAAAATTAAGGCTCAAAAAGATGTCAGGTAGTTATAGATTTATAGGTCTACCTAGCTTCAAACTCTGCACATTTTCCCACAATACCATTCTACTATCCTCAGGCTTTTCTATTTTAAGCTTTTGGGGGTTTTAGCCTTTCACACTTTTGAGTAAAAGACTAGTATATCCATCTAAATTGCTTTTACTGCAGGGAGTAACTGTATGAAAATTTGTCAGCTCATGAAAAGAAATAACTAGATAGTTGTTGTTCTTGTTATGTGCCATCGAGTTGGACCCAACTCATAGTGACCCCTCTTTGGGTTTCTGAGACAGTATCACACGGAAGTAGATTGCCCCATCTTCCTTCCGAGGAGTGGCTGGTGGGTTTGAACTGCCAGCCTTCTGGTTAGCAATCAAGTGCTAGATAGAGACCTTTTTATAACCAAGATATTAAAAAGTGCTGAAGGTCATCTTACACTATTTTCTTCTCACTTAATAACTGACAAGTGATATTGCTTAAAGTCCATTGCACTCATCTTTAACTGGAACTGTCATCCATCTTAGCCCACCTCTTTGTGAAGTCAGCATTGAAACCCAAGAATAGCTCAGCATGTGCTTGGTCTGGGTTAGTGAATATTGGGGCCTATAAAGACATGGACGTTGAATTCTTATTTCTACGGAGTATTACCTTGTGAGGTGGGCAATGTGCACTGACATGGAAACCTAGAGATGCTTTCATCATGGCTAATGACAGTGTACGTAGCCGGTGGGTAATTATAGGCCTTCAGCATTCAGTAATTCACTCTTCATGAGATTAATGTTTATTCATAACAGTAAATATAAGGTCTATGATACTTTTAAAGTTATGCTTAAATGTATTTCTGTGACCACTGATGAGTGACCATAGCTATTTCATGCCTTCCTAAAAATATTTGGTTTTTCACAAGGAATAGATTCCGAATGGAGGGATATTCACAGCAAAGAAGTTAACATATTAATTCTGTAGAATATAGCTAAGACTTATGTTCAGTTCTTAAGGGGATGGCATTAACAGAGTTTTGTGATCCATTCTTGAATCTCAGAGATGTTAAGCATCTATGGGGGTTGGTGTTTTCTGGACCATATGCTTGGACTTTGTTTCAGACAAGAAAGCTGAGGAATGTGGTCCTCTGCCCCTCTTGACTCGAGATATAAAGACCTCTTAAAAATCTCTTTTCTGTCTAAACTAGTCATAGTAGAGTCTGGTATTTACAACAAAGATCCTGAGGATATAGCCATAAGACTTGTTTTAAATGCTTAGAGAAAGAGTGAGATTCATTTGTTAACTGAATAATTCACCTGCTATTTCCATTTCTTCATTCTCTTTGCCTTTTTTTAATAATCAGTTCACTCAAAAATGATTATAGAGTGTCAACTGCAAGATTGTGATTTATAAATTGTTGTTGAGATGTAAAAGTGTATAAATTAGACAAGAACAAGAAATTTGGGTAAAGTTGATTCAACCATAGTAGAAAACAGAAAGTGGTACAGATGTACAGTGTTGGGATTCAGAGGAAGAGAGATTGAATACTGCAAGACAGTGTCATCTCTTTCACAGGAAAGGTGGCATAGGAGGTGGGTACAAAGAGATAAGAAAATTGAATATATCTATATCTATATCTATATATCTATAATGGATACAGATATCATGAAGGGAAGAAATGTGACATGTGTAAGCAACAGGTGTAATTAATTTTAATGAAGCATGGAAGGACCCAGGACAAGTGATGAATGCCATATCAAAAAGAGCTTTGAGTTTATGCATAGGAATTTTGACATAATTTATGGGCTAAGGAGTGCCTCAAAAGGGCTACTTCAGACTTCAGGAAGGTTATTATTTTAATATGTATCAGCATTATTAAGGTATAATTCACATACCATATTACAATGGAACACCCATTGAGATGTTTCAACAAATGGATACAATGCTGGAGACAGTCAGTAATTTGTGAAACAGCTACCTGATCAACCAACTGTAAGAGATTCATATTTGGACTAATTCCAAAGAAAGGTAATCCAGCAGAATGCATAAATTATCTAACAGCATTATTATTATGAAATGCAAATAAAATTTTTCTGAAGACAATTTAAAAATGATTGTGGCAGTGTTTTGGCAGGGAACTGCCAGAAATTCAAACCAGATTCAGAACAGGGTGTGGAATAAGAAATATCGTTGTTGATGTCAGATGGATCTTGGCTGGAAGCAAGGATGACCAGGAAGATATTTACCTGTTTTATTGACTAAGTGAAGGCATTCAACTGTGTAGATCATAACAAATTATGTATAACATTACAAAGAATGGGAGTTCCAGAACACTTAATTTTGCTCATGAGGAACCTGTACATAGACCAAGAGGCAGTTATTGAAACAGAACAGGAAGGGTGTGGGTCAGGGTTGTAATCTTTCACCATACTTATTCAACCTGCAAATTGAGCAAGTGATTTGAGAAGTTGGACTAAATGAAGAAGAATATAGCATTGGGATTGGACGAAGATGCATTAACAACTGTGATATGCAGATGACACAGCATTGTTTGTTGAAAGTGAAGAAGACTTACAGCAGTTACTAATGAAGATCAAAGACTAGCTTTCAGTATAGTTTGCATCTCAAAATAAAGGAAACAAAAATCTTGCCAACTGGACCATTAAGCAACATCATGATAAATGGAGAAAAGGTTGAGGTTGTCAGAGATTCCATTTCACTTGGATCCACAATCAACATCCATGACAGTAGCAACCAAGAAATCAGACGATGTAGTGCACTGGGCAGATCTGCTACAAAAGACCTCTTTAGACTGTTAAGGAGCAAAGATATCACTACAAAGACTAAGGTGCACCTGACCCAAGCCATGTTATTTTACTAGCCTCATATGCATGTGAGAGCAGGACAATGAATAAGAAAGATCAAAGAACTCACCCATTTGAGTTGTGTTGGTGAAGAATATTGAACATACCATGGACTTCCTGAAGAACAAACAAACCTGTCTTGGAAGTACAGACACAATGGCACTTAGAAGCAAGAATGGCCAGACTTCAGCTCAAGTATTTTGGTCATGTTGTCAGAAAGGACCATTCCCTGGATAAGGATATCATTATTGGTAACATAGAGGGTCAGTGGAAAATGGGAAGACCATCAACAAGATGGAATGGCACAGTGGCTGCAATGATGGGATCAAGCATAGCAAGATAGTGAGGATGGTCCAAGACTCTGCAGTGTTTTTTTTTCTCTTGTACAAATGGTTTCCATGAGTTGGAATGAACTCAACAACACCTAACAACATCACCACACTCTTCACCAATTTAAAGTATAAATTCTATGGTTTTTCTCTATAGAGTTGTGCAACTATCACCACAATTAATTTTAGAACATTTTCATCACCCTGTAAAGAAATCCCAACAGTTAGGAGTCACTTCTATTTTCCCCAAACTTCTCCTTATTCCTGAGGCAACTACTAATATGTCTGTTTCATTGTGGTAATTGGCTTTGTCTGCTAGAGCTACTCTTTGGAATCTTCTGTTCAGCTTTTTTATCTTGGCATTTCTTCCATTTACTTTAGCTACTCTCTGCCCAAGGGCAAGTTTCAGAGTCTCTTCTGACGTCCGTCTCTTGGTCTTTTCTTCCTTTCTCATCTTTTTAATTACCTCTTGCTTTCTTCATGGATGATGTTCTTGATGTCATCTCACAATTCCTCTGGTTTTCAGTCACTGGTGTTCAGTGCATCAAATCTATTCTTTGGATGGTCTCTAAATCAGGAAGGATAGAATCAAGGTCATGTTTTCACTCTCATGGGCTTGTTTTAATTGTCTTCAACTTCAAGTTGCATATGAGCAGTTGATGGCTTGTTTCACAATCAGCTCCTGGCCTTGTTTTGGCCAAAGATATTGAACATCTCCATCACCTCTTGCCACAGATGTAGTCAATCTGATTCCTGTGTATTTCATCTGGTGAAGTCCATGTGTATAGTCATTGCTTATGCTGTTGAAAAAAGGTATTTGCAACAAATTAGTCATTGGTCTTGCAAAATTCTATCCTGCAATCTCTAGTGTTATTTCTATCACCAACGCCATATTTTCCAACTACTAGTTGTTTCCAACTTTTGCATTCAAGTCACCGGTGATAATCAATACACCTTGATTGCATGTTTGGTCAATTTCAGACTGCAGAAGTTGGTAGAGATCTTCAATTACCTCATTTTTGGCTTTGGTGGTGGTGCACAGATTTGAAATATAATAGTATTAACTGGTCTTCCCTGTAGGTCTATGGATATTATCCTATCACTGACAGTGTTGTACTTCAGAACAGATCTGGAAACACTCTTTGTGACAATGAATGACACACCATTCCTTTTCAATTTGTCATTTTTTGGCATAGTAGGTCATATGGTTGTCTGATTCAAAATGGCCAAAACCAGTCAATTTCAGCTTACTAATGCCTAGGATATCAATCTTTATGCATTCCATTTTATTTTTAACTGCTTCCAATATTCCTAGATTCATACTTCATTCATTCCATGTTCCAATTACTAATAGATGTTTGCATCTCTTTATACTCATTTTAAGTCATGCCACATTAGCCAATGGAGGTCCTGAAAGCTTTACTCTATCCATATCATTAAGGTTGTCTCCACTCTGAGGAGTCAGCTGTTCCGCAGTCCAATATTGAGTGTTTTCTGACCTGATGGGGTCATCTTCAGGCACTATATTGGACAATATTTCAGGTGGTTCATAAAGTTTTCTAGTAATATATCAGACAGTGTTTCACTGCTATTCATAAGGTTTTCACTGGCCAATTCTTTGAGAAGTGAATAATCTCTTCCTTCTTCCAATTCTGTCTTAGCCCAGAAGCTCCACTGAAACCTGTCCACCATGGGTAACCCTGCTGGCATTTTGCAGTACTGGTGACATATTCTCCAGTCTTACAAAACATGTAAGCCACCACAGGATAACAAACTGACAGACAAGTTCATCGCCCTTAGTTGTTCTTAACCTCTCTGTGCCTGCCTACCTTGGACAATGGCCTTAAAATAGAGCTGCTCCAAACTGAAAAGAGCCTGTAGCCCCAAGCCCACCTACTTTTGTAGACACTACACCCCAGAAAAAAATCAAAGCACAATGTGATGAAGTCCTAAACAATAGCACACCTATGTTGTTGTTGTTGTTAAGTGCCATTGAGTCATTTCTGACTCATAGTGACCCCATGAACAGCAGAATGAAACACTGCCCGATCCTGGGCCACCCCCACAATCCCTGCTATACTTGAGCCCATCATCCCAGCCACCGTGTCAATCCATTCCTTTCTTTCTATCTTTTTATTTTCTTTTTTTCCCTTTCTTGATTCTACTTTTTTTTTCCTATTCATTGTTCCCATCATTTTCTCTTTTATTGTTTTTCAATTTTTATTTTTCATCCCTTGTTTTTCTTTTTTTTTGCATTTTGCTTATTTTTGTTGTTGTTGTTTTATTATTATTATTTTCTTTTAGTGTCTTTTTTTCCTACCCCAAATTTCTTTTTCTTTTTTTGTTTGTCCTTCTGTTTTTTCCCTCTCTTTGTTTGTCTTTTTTTTTCACTGTTAGTGACTGTTTACACTGTGTTTTTTGTTTCCTTGTTTATTTTATTTTATTCTTTGTCCCAATATGTAGGCGACAGTAACTGGTCCCACACATGCAACCCAGTGATACCCACACTTATCAATTGTGTGAGGACCCCCATCTGCTACTGTACCCAACTGATCAATGGCCAATACCAGCCCAACCCATCCTCAACTGAACCAGGTAACAGAATTCTGTGCAAGCATTCTCATATTCTATCATACACTCCAGGGAACAGGTGATGAATTGTTAAGTACTGCCAAACTAATGAACAGAGAAGCACATCAGCCAAATTCAATCAGTCTATCAAAACAAAATAAAGCAAAAAAGAAAGAAAAAGAAAACAACCTGAGTGTATCACACCAACATACCAACATACAATCATCAAATTAAATATAAATACAATGACCTCACTATGTATTGGAGACAATTGACAATCCCAGTTTACACAAGGAAGTAAGATAAAGTAGTGCAAATAAATGATCAGAATACAGTGCAAGAAAACCTCCCTGAGGAAGAGGTTGCATTAGAACTACCTGATAAGGAATTCAAAACAATTGTATTTAGATACATTCAATGGATTAAGAGATAGATCAAGGGAAACACTGACTGATAAAACACTGACAAAATCAAGGAAAATACAGACAAAATTCTAGACAAAATTAGGAAAATAATACAAAAACAAGCTGACAAAATAAATGAAAATTAGAAACCATAAAGAAACAGTGAATAGAAATCCAGACAATTAGTGCTAAGATTTCAGAAACAGATAACACATTGAAAGTGCCAAGAGTAGAATTAATAGAAGACAGACTTAGTGAGATTGAAGACAAACCTCTCAATACTACTTTGTTAAGGAAATAATGAGGAAAAAAATAAAGAAAAGGCAAGATTTCTGTGGGAAACCATCAAGAGGAATAAGTTACATGTGATCAGACTTCCATAACAGAAAGAGACAAATAAAACCACAGAGAAAATAACAAAAGATTTTCTTGGAAGAAAACTTCCCTAATATGATGAAAGAGGAAAAGATGCATTCAAGAAGTTCAATAAACCCTAAACAGGATAGACCTCATAAGAAAACCACCAACATATAAGATAATCAAACATTACAAAACCAAAGTCTAAGAATCCTGAAAACAGCTCAAGAAAAATGAAATGTTACCTACAAAAGGCAACTAATAAGACTAAGCTCTGATTTCTTGGCAGAAACCATGCAGGGAGGAAGGTAATGTGATGATATATGTAAAACTCTGAAAGAAAAAAAAGTTGCAAGCAAGAATTTTATATACTCAGCAAAATTGTCCCTTAAATATGATATTGAAGTTAGTTCATTCCCAGATATATAGAAATTAAGGGGATTTATAAAAACCAAACCAATCATACAAGAAATGCTGCAAAGAGTTCTTTTGACAGAGAACCAACTGAAGACAACAAACTATGATTAACACATGTGGCTACTTAACACAGAAATCAACCCAGATGTAGATGTATCCACAGTAACATAAACTTTCAAGACTGAAAACAGGGACCTGGAAACCTTATAATCTCTAACAATTTGTAGTCTTTAATAAATAGTACTGGCAAAACTGGATATCCATTGCAGAAAAATAAAACAAGATCCATACCTCACATAAAAACTAACTCAAGATGAATCAAAGACCTAAATGTAAAACCTAAATTTATAAAATTCATAAACTTGAAAATAAGGGCAATGTTGGGGGCCCTAATACATGGCATATCAAACATAACCAAAAGTACGTAAGCAGCAGATAGTAAACTAGATGACTGGGACCTTCTAAAAATTAAATCCTTACGTGCATCAAAAGACTTCTCTAAGAGAGTAAAAAGAGAACCTCCATATTAAGAAAAAAATACGTATCTGGCAATGACATGTCCTACAAGGGACTTATCTCCAAAATATATAGAAAACTTCAATACCAGAGCACCAAAATATAAACAATCCAATTTAAAAATGGGCAGAGGTCATAAACAGACACTTAACCAAAGAAGATATTCAGGCAACTATCAAACACATGAAGAAGTGTTCTTCATCATTAGCAATTAGAGAGATACAAATCAAAACAATGACATGTCATCTCACCCAGCGATAATAGCAAAGTTCAACAAAACAGAAAACAACAAATGCTGGCAAGTATGTGGAGAGACTGGAACTCACATACACTAATGTTGGGAATGTAATATAGTACAAACACTGTGCAAAATGGTATGACATTTCCTTACAAAGTTGGAAATAGAAATACCATTTGATCCAGCAATCTCACTACTAGGTATATTCTAAAAATCAGATATATGCACACCCATTTTCATCATAGCACTATTCACAGTGGCAATGAGATGGTAACATCCTAAGTGTCCATCAACAGATGAATAGATAACCAGTCTATGGTACATACACACAATGGAATACTACGTGACATTAAAGAATAATGAAAAATTTGTGAAAAACATCCTAATGTGGATTAAGTTGGAGTACATCAGAGAAGGACAAATATTTTATGAGTTCACTGTTATAAAATATCAAGGAAAGGTTCACATACTGAAGGAAACATTATTAGTTCCTAGGAATGGGAGGGAAAGGGAGGAGAAATTTCTAGCTAAGAGACATGTATTGATTTGGGTGAAGGAAAAGACAAGATATCAAAAACAAGTGACCAGCACACTATCACTAAGTAAAAGTAACACATAGAGAGGGGAACAAGAGGTACACATGACAAAGTTAAATACTATTATACACACTCTATTATCGATAATAAAAACATCAATCTACAGTTGGGTACATAGGTAGGCAGGCATGATGATCAGATATGGGTAGGCCAACAGGACTATACCCATGACCATATATATTAGTTTGGCAGAAGATATATCTACATCTGTATTTGTATATACTATAAAAATGTCCATATACATAGTACAACTAAGAGGGGAAATGTTATGATAACTTTAGCCACAGCCAAAAACCTTGAGCCATTGGGCCTGTGGGCTTGGCACCATGGTAGTGGGGAACATCAAGATCAATTGTCATAACACAGTGTACAAAAATATTATTCCACGTTCTACTTTGTTGAATAGCGACTAGGGTTTAAAAGTTTGAGATCCCTCATCTAAGATGCAGTCTTTCCTTGTCCACAGCAAAGAAAAGTGAAGGAAATCAAAGACACAGGGATAGAATTAATCCATGGGATTAGTGGACCCAGCCTACAAGAGCCTGAGACCAGAAGAACTAGATGTCGTCTAGCTACCAATGCCAACCATGTGAAAAGGGATCAAAACTAAACATTCTGTATGGAGTGGGAGAAATATGTGGAACAAAACTCAAAATCATAGGACTGATAGACACTGGGAAAACCCCTAAGATTATAGCTCTTGGTCATTGTTCAGATATGGAACTGACTAACTAATGTGGCTTAACTTTCAGCTAAACATTAGACAGGTCTCCAAAAACCAAACTCACTGCCGTTGAGTCAGATCTGACTCATAGCGACCTCTCTTTGGGTTTCTGAGGCAGTATCACTACAGAAATAGATTGCCCAATCTTCCTTCTG
>NW_006921653.1:11106922-11108431 GCF_000298275.1 Orycteropus afer afer
AAAACTAATAAACAATGCCTGGCTCTGAGTGTTACCTGCATTATATATATATTTTTTTTAATTTCAAGAGATTTTTCTTTCTTGGTTTAATAACAAATACAAATGCATACTCCAAAATCAGCATTTTCCAGCCAAAAGGTGGACAGAAATAATTTTCTACTCAAAATGTAATGAGCAATGAATTGACTATATTTGTGCAAAATATTCTTAATCACAGGTGAGGTAGAGAACCATTTATTTGAAATGATATGTTCAGATTTTATGGTCAAATACAATAGCTTGCTTCCTAATTCAAAACCATTGCTATTTATGAGAGAGAGCACAAAATACCGAAATCTTCAAAAGTTTTTAGAGAAAGATATTTAGCTAATATTAATACAATTTTTCTTTATGGAGGAAAAACGTGTATTTAATCACTCTAATCAAACAAAACCATAGCTAAATTGTCTTACACTAGCAGAAGACATGCACACACCTGCTGAAGAAAAGGAATAAAATATCCTGTCTCTAGGAAACTACTGCAGTTAATAAGCTTCAAATGTATTTCATTTTTGAGCTTTTCTTTTATCTGAACAAAAAATAGCATCTAATTAGAACATAGAATATGATGAAGTCATAGAATATTTTATTAGAGATGGCTACATTTTGTTCTTATCTCAATCTTCATGTTCATGAAACTATTTGAATAACATAGAGTTGCTATTATGTAAGTATATTTAAATATTATTTTAATATCAGATTGGGAAATCTACTTCTGTAGTGATACTGCCTCAGAAACCCAAGGAGGGGTCGCTATAAGTCAGATCCAACTCCATGGCAGTGAGTTTGGTTTGATTTGGTTTATAATTTATGACCTGGACTAAAGACTACAATGCCCATAAGAAAAGTGGCATTGGTGTATAATAGTATAATGTTGTATTCATTTATCTATACATTCTTAAATTAAAGTATATTTATAAATCATTAATGTTACAATTATAAATGTCTCCTGTACTCTGTGCATTGATTAGAATGTGACAAATTTTATCTCACCGTTAAAGAATTAAAATCATGAAAATGTATTACTGCAATAGGTGTGAATTACCCTATTCTAATCCAAGACAATTTCTAAAATTTTGTCAA
Organism: Orycteropus afer afer; assembly: GCF_000298275.1. Taxonomy (NCBI): domain Eukaryota; kingdom Metazoa; phylum Chordata; class Mammalia; order Tubulidentata; family Orycteropodidae; genus Orycteropus; species Orycteropus afer. The sequence continues at coordinate 11,108,045 of NW_006921653.1, forward strand.
TTTTACTTCAGTTTGGAAATCTTGGATCTGACTCATAGCAACCCCTCCTTGGGTTTCCATGGCAGTGTCACTATGGAAGTAAATTGCCCCGTCTTCCTTCCAAGGAATGGCTCGTGGGTTTGAACTGTCAGCCTTCTGGTTAGCAGTCAAACGCCTCAGGCACTACGCTGTCAGAGTTCCTGAATGAAAGTAGTATGTTAAATGAATTTGTTTAAGTACTAAACTTTTTTGTCCAAATATATTATGCTTCAATAAAATATGTTGTTGTTGTTGTTATGTGCTGTCGAGTCAGCCCCGACTCATAGTGACCCCTCCTTGGGTTTCCGAGGCAGTATCACTACAGAAGTAGGATTGCCCAACCTTCCTTCCAAGGAGTGGCTGGTGGGT
>NW_006921653.1:11108861-11115234 GCF_000298275.1 Orycteropus afer afer
CTACTTCTGTAGTGATACTGCCTCAGAAACCCAAGGAGGGGTCGTTATGAGTCGGGGCCAACTCGACAGCAAACAACAACATAAATTATTATAACCAAAACCAAACCAAACTCACTGCCGTTGAGTCTGTCTGACCCCTCCTTGGGTTTCTGAGGTGGTATTACTATGGAAGTAGATTGCCCAACCTTCCTTCTGAGGGATGGCTGGCGGGTTTGAACTGCCAGCCTTCTGGTTAGCAGTCAAATATCTTAGGCACTACACTACCAGAGCTCCTATAAATTATTATATGTAAAGTAATACTGTATATGTATAACACATATACTTTAAAAATAAGTATTTATATATAAGCATGTGTAATAGTGAGACTTGCAACTAACCTATATATCCAAATATGTTGACTTTATTTGTGTTGTTGTTGTTATGTGCCATTGAGTCGTACCTGACTTCTTGCAACCCTCCTTGGGTTTCCAAGGCAGTATCACTGCGGAAATAGACTGCCCGACCTTCCTTCCGGGGAGTGGCTGGTGGTTTTGAACTGCCACCCTCTGGTTAGCAGTCAAGTGCCTTAGGCACTATGCTACCATAACTTTATTTAGCAGTCTTTAAATAATGGTGCATTTGAATTGACTTATAAAAATATTCATAATGGAAACTAAGTGAATAAAGAGACATAAAATTATAAATATTTCCCTAGTTTTATTATATTTATATACATTTTTATCTACATACATATTCTCAGTTATGACTTAAAAAAAAATGGAGCTCTGGTGGTGTAGTGCTTAAGGCATTTGACTGCTGACCTTAAGTCTGGTGGTTCAAACCCACCAGCCACTCCTCAGAGGGAAGATTGGGCAATCTACTTTTGTTAGTGATACTGCTTATCAGGCCTAGGGCACCCCAAGAAAATGTTACTTTACAATGCAAAGTTTGGGTTGCCTACATAATCACCTAAAGAAGTTCAAACCCCAAAGATTTAAACATTAAATCAGCATAAGCTGCTACATTGTTTACAATCAGTTAAAAATAAAGACTGGGGTGATGTCAGAAATGTAAGAGTGTGACTGTCTTTTAACTTTCTGTTTTAGGGGCCTGGGGAATTATTTTTGCTCTTGACCCCGTGATTCTTGATCCCTTTTGATGTGATTAGAAAGCTAGTTTCTGTTGTCTTTCTACGCTTGAAGAATGTAAAAGCTGTATCTATTTGTCTCCCAAAAAGGGGAGGACCCAGAGACTGATTATCAGGGACAATTGAAAGCAAAAGGACTTGTTCTGGCCATTGGACTCAAGACTCTATCTCTACTTAGGTGAGGTGATGAAAATATAGATGACCTGGAATACTACAAAGCTGTGATTCCTATTTTCTTTGCCTAGGGATTTTCCCTTTCTTCCCCACTGTTGTTGTTGTTGTTATGTGCCATCGAGTTGGTGCGACTCATAGTGACCCATCCTTGGGTTTCTGAGGTGGTATCATTATGGAAGTAGATTGCCCAAACTTCCTTCCGAGGAGTGACTGGTGGGTTTGAACCACCAGGCTTCTGGTTAGCAGTCATGTGCCTTAGGCACTATGCTACCAGAGCTCCTTCTTCCCCACTAGGTATCAGAAAGATTGGAGCTGTCAATAAAGTTTGTATCTGTTTCAATCATATTTTGGAGCTCTATGCTTCTGGGTAATAGGTACAGAATTTTGAGAAATATCATCTATTTCTGATTGCACCTCTGGACCTAGAGATTATGTAGTTTTTCAGATAATATATACTTATATAGAGAGGAATGTAGAAATAAAGGAAATTAATTGTTTTGTCTCCAAAAAATGGAATCACAATTAAATATCTTCTTGTTACATTTTTATACATTATTCATCATGTTCAACACAATATTATTACATATTTTCAATCATTACATATTTACCATGCAAGGATGGAATTCACTTCCACTATGCATAGATAAAGGAGCCCTGATGGCTTAAGGGTTAATCAATCAGCTGCTAACCAAAAAGTCAGGGGTTCAAACCCACTAAATGGCTCTAGGGGGAAAAGATGAACAAGTCTGATTTCATAAAGATTAAACCAAAACCAAACTCACTGCCATTAAGTTAATGCTGACTCACAGAAACCCCCACTGTTTTTCTGAGGCAGTAAATCTTTATGGAAGTAGATGGTTTCAGCTTCCTTCCATGGAGTGGCTGGTGGGTTTGAACCACCAGCCTTCTCATTAGCAGTCAAATGTCTTAGGCACTGTGGCACCAGAGCTCCTTCATAAAGATTACAGCCTTGTAAACTATGGGACAGTTCTACTCTGTCCTATATGGTCTCTCTGAGTCGTAATCAATTCTGTGGCAATATTTTATGCTCAGATAAAGGTCCCTCAGTGGTACAAACAGTTTGTGCTCACTTCTCCACTAACCTAAAGTCTGGCTGTTTGAATCCACTCAACTGCCCCACAGAAGAAAGACCTAACTATCAATTTGCTTCTGTAAAGATTACAGCCGAGAAAATCATATGGAGCAGTTCTACTCTGTATTACATGGGGTCTGCATGAGTTCGAATCAACTGGATAACAACAAACAACAACAACATGCTCAGATAGAGAAAAAATTAGCTGATTATGATGCCTTTAAGTTAGTTGACCTCCCTCCTGAACTTCTTGTTCTTCCACAGATGAAAAAAATCATACTCAGTAAATCAACTAATCTTGGGTCACAGCAATGATGAAAATAGTCATTTTAGCAAAATGTTCAGTCTTTCTGATTTCATCCCTTTCCATCTCTAACCCATGTTGACATTTGATGTAGGAGAGTAATGTTGTGCTAGTGGAGAGAAATTTTGTCTGTTTGCTTTATCATTGCTTACCTTTCTGCTATTTTTGGCTTCAGTGAAATGTGTTACATGGCTCCTCTACTAGGGTTCGTCAAAGCCTGATCTTTTTTTTTTTTTTCTGAAATAGATTAAAAAAAAAATTTATTGTGATTTGGGTGAAAGTTTACAGAACAAATTCATCTTCCATACAGCAGTTCATATACACTTTGTCTCATGTCATTGACTGCAATTTCTCACAATACAACAGCTCTCTTTCCACTTCCTCCTCATAGTTACCTCTTCCCTGTGTCCTTCCCTCTCATTCACTCCTGCCCCCCAAGCTGTCTCCCTGTGCAGACACAGTCCTTCTATTCTCTCATGTTTGATCTCTCCAAAGAGTGTATCTATCTAATGTAAATGTTCAGCTCATATGCCTATCTTTTGTCTGGCTAAAGCCGCAGGAGTGGGTTCAATTCCAGACCTGAAGGGAAGCTTGGGGCCATAGTCTCAGGGGTTCCATCAGGAGTCAGAAATGGATGTTGATACTCGAGTAATTCATCTTCTCAGCATTCATGGCTGGCATAGGCCTTTCTGCTGCTCCACTAGCTCTTTTGTTTAGCTCCTGGGCAGGATGTCTATTTCTCAGCTTCTTCTTCACCCTTGGAAGGCTCCAACTACCTCCTGTGCCCCAAGGAGCTATGAGACCCTCTGAATCCCATCCATACAACATAGGAATGAAGGTAGCTTAAGATAATTGAACATCAGTCCTTCTTCTCCTTAATCACACTGAGATAACAAGTTTACTGGTCATGGAGTTGTTCTCCAAGTTTGTAGAGGGATGAGATTTTGGGGACAAGAGAATAAAAGAGAGAAAAATGAACAAAAACAGCAACAAAAATGATATTCCCAAATGCCAAATCTTATACTGAGCAAAATTATTTTCCTTTTCATTTCCCTCAGTTTTTAAAATATATCTTCCCTTCTCTGGGCTAAAACCCCCAAAAGAAATCATTTTCTACAAGTCTTATCCACTCCCTTGTAATATTTTCCTATCCCCTTCAACCTTATGACTAAAACTAAATGATAAGAGTGTGAGAGAAAGAGATTGGCTTAGCTATAAGGGAGATTCATATATAAGTTATTTCAAAAGAATTACTCCAGTGACACATGTATTAACAATATTATCTTTAAAGGGACTGAATTTTTCACAGAAGTATATAAGTAGTCTTTTTGGCATTCTTATAACAATGGGGCAATCTACTTCTGTAGTGATACTGCCTTGGCAACCCAAGGAGGGGTCGCTATGAGTCAGGTCCAACTCGACAGCACATATGACAACAACAGCATAACAATTAATGGAATCGCTGAGTGGCACAAATGGTCAAGCACTCAACAACTAGTCAAAATGTTGGTGGTTCAGACTCATCCAGAGGCAACTGGTGATCTATTTCTGTAAAGTTACAGCCTTGAAAATGTTATAGAACATAGTTGTACTCTGATACACATGCGGTTGTCATGAGAAAGAATCAATTGGATAGCAATTAAGAAAAACAACTGCTATTAATGGGTTTCTTTGCAGACTTTCACTATCTTTATTTATCTATAATTTCTTTTCCTAAAAAATAATTATTGATTTCATATTTAGTGACCTTATTACACTTAGAATTATTTTTCAGAGAAATCTCTTTAATATTCCATAGATATCACCTATCCATATATAGATGTATATAGCATAATGCTAAGGCACCAGACCGCTAACCAGAAGGCTGGCAATTCAAACCCACCAGCTACTCCTAGGATGGAAGCTTGGACAATCTACTTCCATAGAGATACCACTTTGGAAACCCAAGTAGGGGTCATTATGAGTCACATCAACTCATGGTAGTGAGTTTGGTATATATATATATATACACACACATGTGTGTGTATATGTATATGTGCACAAATACATATATATATTATATATATATTATGTGATATACACACACACACACACACACACATTAGGTGCTTTATCTTTTCTTTCTCAATATTCTTATCACATTTCTCTGAAAAACCTTTGTTTTCCATCGATTGGGAAGCTGAAAGGAAATAACATTTGAATTAATAATTTTACTATCTTTGACTTACTGATCTTAAAATTTTAGCTCAAAATACATTTCTAATCTTCACATAACTACATTTAATCATCTCCTTGAATCTTTTCCTGGATGTCTCAAAGGAGCCTTAAGGTTTTTAATTTTTTAAGCTAAGTTTGATTCTTCCTCCAACTGAATTTATTTGTTATTTATTTTCTGATTACTGGGTGTTCCCAAGCTAAATCCTTGACTTCTTGACCAACGCTTCTACCTTTAGTATACACATCTGATCAAATGTAATATTTTATGACTATTAAATGAAGGTGAATGAGGTCAAAATTCACTTCTGGAAATGTCACAAGACATGAACAGTGTATGCATGGGTGTACTGTGGCAGAACTTTTTTACTTAATTTCATCTTTCTGCACATGATGTTTGATATGCACATTATTTGCAAAAAAATATGGTATACACACACACACACAGTAGCTGCATCATGAATACTTATGTATCTGTATAAACCAGCTGCCACTGAGTGGGTTTTCACTAATGACTACCTCATCTGTATTGGAGTAGAACTGTGGTCTATAAGGTTTCCAAAGGCTGATTTTGGGGGTACATTACCAGCCCTTATTCCGAGATCTCTCTGAATGGACTTGAACCACCAGCCTTTCCATTACCATCCAATCTCCTTAACCAATTGCATCACCCAGGGACTCTTAAGTATCTATAAACCAAACTCACTGCCATCGAGTTGAATCTGAGTCATAGCGACCACCACTGTGTTTCCAAGGCTGTAAATCTTTATGGAACTAGATAGCCCTGTTTTCCTTCCATGGAACAGCTGGTGGATTTGAACCACTGAACTTCTAGTCAGTAGCCAAATGCCTTATCTGCTATGCCACCAGGGCTCATTAAGTATATATAGGTATTTCAAATATTATGACATAAATGAAAACTCAATCTCAGATTTAATGTAATACTAAAAGAAATCATATCGAATTTTCTATATTTTCTTATTTACTAGTTGTTGTTGTTAGGTGCTGTCGAGTCATCTCTGAGTCATAGCAACCCTATGCACAGCAGAACAAACCACTGCCCAGTTCCACACCAGCTCTGCGATCCCTGCTATATTTGAGCCCATTGCAGCAGCCACTGTGTCAACCCATCTCGTTGAGGGCCTTTCCTTCCTTCATCAATCGTCCACCTTATCAAGCATGACATCCTTCCCTAGGGAATGGTCCCTTCTGACAACATGACCAAAGTAGGTGAGATGAAGTCTGGCCATTCTCTCTTCTAAGGATTCCGAATGCTTTTCCAAGGACAGATTTGTTAGTTTTTTTAGCAGTCCATGGTACTTTCAGCATTTTTCTCCAGCACCACATCTCAAAAGCATCAATTCTTCTTTGGTCTTCTTTATTCGTTGTCCACTTCTCAAATGCATATGAGACAATTGAAAATACCTTGGCTTGTGTCAGGTGTACCTCAGTCCTCAAGGAG